>NC_079407.1:230995-270837 GCF_029220125.1 Pseudoliparis swirei
TTTCCGTGCAGACAGAACGGAAGAGTCTGGTAAATCTAAGGGTGAGGGGTTTGTTTCATGACAAACAACATGTGGTGCGCCCCAAGAACATTAAGACTCTTTCGCTCCTGCTCGAACCTGGAACATCTGACGATCTCATGCCGCCCATTCTACCTTCCCCGGGAGTTCAGCTGGTCATCACCACAGCCGCTCACATACCACCACAAGCGGACACCGACGTAGCACTATCGGACCTACATGATGTGTTATGTCGGCATCAGAACAAGTATCCCGACGCTGTGGTGGTGGCTGGGGACTTTAACAAGGCAAACCTAAAAAGTCATGCCGAACTTTCACCAGCACATTACGTGGTGCTACCAGAGGGGAAAGAACGTTGGACCACTGCTATACGCCATTCAAGAGAGGCTACAAGGCTGTCTCTTCCTCTCCTCGTTAGGGAAATCAGACCATGCCGCCATTTTTCTGCTTCCGGAGTATAAACAAAGGATCGCGCAGGAAGCGGTAGTGACGAAGGAACGAACGCGGTGGTCTGACCAATCAGAGGCTGAGCTACAGGGCGCTTACGTATCGCCGACTGGGACATGATCCAATCCAGTTCCAGTGACGCCAGCGAGTTTATGGAAGTAGCAATGAGCCTCATAGCAACGCTTAACGGACACCATCGCTCCACGGTAAAAGTTAGGGTCTTTCCTAACCAAAAGCCGTGGGTTGATAGATCCATCCGTGAAGCTGTGAACGCCTGCATTGCTGCCTATAACTCCGGTCTTGTATCCGCAACATGGACGAGTACAAGGCAGCGGTCTATGGACTGAGGAGGGCGGTGAAGGACGCCAAAAGGAGAGGTACCGAGACAGAGTGGAATCACAGATGGAGCAGCGCGACACCAGGCGCCTATGGCAGGGGCTACGGACTATCACAAACTACCAGAGCAGACCCTCGCAAGAATGGTGAGTTCCGACGCATCCCTAGCGGACGACTTGAACTCATTTTATGCACGGTTTGAGGCTAGGAAGAACAGGGGTAGCTCGGGCCGCTAACAACAACACTGTTAGCGTAGCCGAGGTGAGTTCTACCGCTGGGGATGAACACACACACTCTCTGTGACGAGCACAGTGTGAGGAGGGCTCTGTTGAGGGTGAACACCAGGAAAGCTGCAGGTCCAGATGGCATATCTGGGCGAGTACTGAAGACCTGTGCTAACCAGCTAGCTCCAGTGTTCACCACAATATTCAACCTCTCCCTGGCTGAGTCCGTGGTCCCCGCCTGCTTCAAGAGATCCACTATTGTCCCTGTGCCCAAGAATGCTTCTCCAGCATGTATGAATGACTACCGACCGGTGGCCCTCACCTCGGTGGTCATGAAATGCTTTGAGAGGCTGATAAAGGACTACATCTGCGCCTTCCTCCTTCCTCCATGGACCCGCTGCAGTTTGCTTATCGCCCAACCAGATCCACGGATGATGCTGTCTCCCAGGTACTGCACACCACACACTCTCATCTGGACAGCCAGAGGGGGGCTATGTGAGAATGCTGTTCATTGATTGTAGTGCAGCTTCCAACACCATAGTCCTCCAGACTGGCCGCAAGCTGACTGAGCTGGGACTGAACACCCCTGTGTGCTTGGATCCTGGACTTCCTGACCGCCAGGCCACAGGTGGTCAGGGTGGGCAGACACACTCCAAATCCTCACCCTGAACACAGGATCCCCAGGGTTGCGCCCTCAGCCCCTACTGTACTCCCTGTACACACATGACTGTGTGGCCAGGTTCAGCTCCAACACCATCATCAAGTTTATGGATGACACAGTGGTGGTGGGCCTGATTCCCGACAACGACGAAGGGCCTACCTGGGAAGAAGTTGCTGATCTGTCACTCTGGTGCCAGGACAACAGCCTCATCATGAATGTCACCAAAACTAAGGAGCTGATTGGGACTTTAAGGAGGGTACAACAACAAGGAGGACGCACACTGGGGGGGATTTAACGGACTACTGTGGGGTGGGTGAGCGGTATAAATACCTGGGAGTCCACATCACGATCTGACATGGTCAACAACAACAGACACAGAACAAGGCAAAGCAAGGCAGCGCCTACCACCTCAGGCAAATTTAAAATGAAAGTTTCCCAGAGGATCCTCAGTTCCTTCTACCTTGGAGTTTGAGAGAGCTGTAGGACAGGAAGCAGCACAGCCTGGTTGGCAACTGGTTGACCAGGAGGAGGAAGAGAGAGAGAGTAGTGCTGCTCGCTCTATTGTGCATTTGGCTGAACTACACTCCCACCCAGGAGGAGGTACCAGCAGGAGTGCAGCACCAGGCTGGTATGAGGATCACCACCCTCACATCACCACCAAACAATAGGGGCAGCCTGTGGGGCGGTCAGGCAGGCGCCCGTAGTCACGCATGCGAGAACAGAGAGACTGACTGAGAGATTTCTTCTCAGACTGTGGACCCCCTGTCTGGCCCACCACACCATCAACCCCCATAGACACACACCCACACCACACACACACACACACACACACACACACACACAGCACACACACACACACTGTTGTTTTTTGTGTAAATATTTGTTTGTTTGTCCTGTAACTTGTTGCTCTGAGCATTGCACATTCACACCCAAAATTTATGTGTGTGTATGACACCTGTGTGTGTATGTGACACACATACACACACACCACACACACACACACACACACACAACACACACATAATATACACACACACATACACACACACACACACACACACACACACACACACACACACACACACCCACACACACATACCGCTGCGTGCTGCAGTTGCGCAGCCATTACAGTAAGTACCCACTGCGCGTACCAGTACCCGCTGCGCGGCCACAAGTACTGTACGAACAGTAAAGTAGCAGACCTCAGCAAGCACGCTGCGTACCCCGCCATGCAGCACCACCGCAGCAGCATATACCGCGCATGTAACGCCCGCTGTGCCCCTCTACCCTTCAGCCCCCCTTCAGGTACCAGGTGGGCGTATGTCAGCAGCAGTGGTACTAGCACATAAGGCAGCGGCTGCGTGGTACGGAGCAACCGCTGGGCAGTACCCACACGCTGGCGGTACTAGTACCGGCTAAGGGGCCACACCCTGCAGGCTGTGTACCACACACCGCCGCTAACTAGCACTGTAAAGTACAAGCCATAATGCAGCACCCTGCCGCCAGGCACCCCACAGTGCAGGCCGAGGGTTCTGCGGTACAAGTACACCACGTCCCTCCTTCAGGATGCTGCCTCAGGATGGAGCCTCAGACATAACCCTTCAGCTCCGAGGAGGAGGCTTCAGAGGTCGCTGGATGGAGAGACACAGAACAGAGTCACTGGGACTTCAGGCGCCTCAGTCAGAGTCATACCCCCAGCGGCCAGCTCCCTCATCGTGTTCTCCAAAAGACAAACGGTCGGGATCGAACTGGATCTCACCGAAAAAGGGAAGGGGAGGAGGAGCACGGTCGAAAGCCGAACGGGAGCCCTGAGACATAGGAGGGGAGAGATTGGACAGAGAGAGAGGAGAGAGGACATAAGGACAGAGGAGAGAGGACAGAGGACAGAGGACTGACCCACGAGGTAGCCCCTCCTGCTGAGGCGTCTCAGGAGCCTCAGCTCGTCCTCCGGCAGCTCTCTGTCCGTCTGTCCCGACGCCTCCTTCAGCCGCGCGGCCCGCCGGAGCATCCTGGAGGGGGTCGGGTTGATGATGGGGAACTTCAGCAGGTTCAGAGTGGTCCCTGAACGCACCACGCAGGAGACAACACACATAAGGACAGGTTCAGAGTGGTCCCTGAACGCCCCACGCAGGAGACAACACACATAAGGACAGGTTCAGAGTGGTCCCTGAACGCCACACGCAGGAGACAACACACATAAGGACAGGTTCAGAGTGGTCCCTGAACGCCCCACGCAGGAGACAACACACATAAGGACAGGTTCAGAGTGGTCCCTGAACGCCACACGCAGGAGACAACACACATAAGGACAGGTTCAGAGTGGTCCCTGAACGCACCACGGCAGGAGACAACACACATAAGGACAGGTTCAGAGTGGTCCCTGAATGCCACACGCAGGAGACAACACACATAAGGACAGGTTCAGAGTGGTCCCTGAATGCCACACGCAGGAGACAACACACATAAGGACAGGTTCAGAGTGGTCCCTGAACGCACCACGCAGGAGACAACACACATAAGGACAGGTTCAGAGTGGTCCCTGAACGCACCACGGCAGGAGACAACACACATAGGTTTAGAGTGGTCCCTGAACGCACCGGGCCAGGGCGAGATGGTGGCCTTGTGCACGAGGTCCGTGGCCCTGGACTTGCAGTAGTCGGACTCCAGCAGCGCGTTGAAGAGCGTGGACTTGCCGGCGTTGGCGCGGCCCACCAGGTAGACGTCCCCCTTGTGGCGCCGGCCGCGCTGCAGGCTGGACACCAGCGCCTCCACGCCGTAGCCGGTCTTGGCGCTGATGAGGTGCACGTCGGTCACCTGGTCCCCGAAGCCGGCGTCCCGGCAGTACCCGGCGAGCCGCCCCTTGATTCGCTGCAGGTAGTCGGGCGAGTCGCCGGGCAGCAGGTCGATCTTGTTGCCGAGGACGACCACGCGCTTGTTGGCGCCCACCAGCTCGGCGAGGTCGGGCAGCACGGAGTCGGGGACGTCCAGCAGGTCCACGACGAGCAGCACCAGGGCCTCGAGGGGCCGGATCCGGCTCACCACGGCCCGGTACTGCTCCGCGCTCATGGCGAGGCTCAGGCTCTTGCGGTGGTGCGTCAGCAGGTGGCAGCGCTGGCAGGTGGCGCCCCCTAGCTGCCCCTCCCGCAGCAGCACCTTGTACTTCTCGCTGGGCAGGTAGCCCGGCACGGCGGCGGCGGTGCAGTGCAGCAGGGCGCCGCAGCCCGAGCAGCCGGTGCCGCTCGCCGGCTCGTCCGCGTCGGGGCTGCCGAACACTTTGTGCTCGCCGCGGGCCGCCGGAGGATTCTTCTTCTTCTTCTTCTTCTGCGACGCCGTGACGGCCTCCAGAGGGAAGCCCACGTCCTGGAACTGGATCAACGAGTCCGGCTCCGCCTCCTGCTGGGCCACGCCCATCAACGCCTGCAGCTGGCGCTCCAGAGACCTCAGGGGTGTCCGAGCAGGTCCAGGTCCAGGAGCAGGTCCAGGAGCAGGTCCAGGAGCAGGTCCAGGAGCAGGAGCAGGTCCAGGAGCAGGTCCAGGAGCAGGAGCAGGTCCAGGAGCAGGTCCAGGAGCAGGTCCAGGAGCAGGTCCAGGAGCAGGAGCAGGAGCAGGTCCAGGAGCAGGTCCAGGTCCAGCAGAGAGGCTCAGCTCATAGAGGTCTTTCTCCTCCGGATCTGAACCAGGAGAGAAGTAGAATCAGAACCACAGGCTACTTGTAGTACCTCTAAGTGCTTGTAGTACCTCTAAGTGCTTGTAGTACCTCTAAGTGCTTGTAGTACCTCTAAGTGCTTGTAGTACCTCTAAGTGCTTGTAGTACCTCTAAGTGCTTGTAGTACCTCTAAGTGCTTGTAGTACCTCTAAGTGCTTGTAGTACCTCTAAGTGCTTGTAGTACCTCTAAGTGCTTGTAGTACCTCTAAGTGCTTGTAGTACCTCTAAGTGCTTGTAGTACCTCTAAGTGCTTGTAGTACCTCTAAGTGCTTGTAGTACCTCTAAGTGCTTGTAGTACCTCTAAGTGCTTGTAGTACCTCTAAGTGCTTGTAGTACCTCTAAGTGCTTGTAGTACCTCTAAGTGCTTGTAGTACCTCTAAGTGCTTGTAGTACCTCTAAGTGCTTAGTACCTCTACACTTGTAGTACCTCTAAGTGCTTGTAGTACCTCTAAGTGCTTGTAGTACCTCTAAGTGCTTAGTACCCCATGCTCTTGTAGTACCTCTAAGTGCTTGTAGTACCTCTAAGTGCTTGTAGTACCTCTAAGTACTTGTAGTACCTCTAAGTGCTTGTAGTACCTCTAAGTGCTTGTAGTACCTCTAAGTGCTTAGCACCTCTAAGTGCTTGTAGCACCTCTAAGTGCTTGTAGTACCTCTAAGTGCTTGTAGTACCTCTAAGTGCTTGTAGTACCTCTAAGTGCATAGCACCTCTAAGTGCTTGTAGTACCTAAGCACCCCAAGTGCTTGTAGTACCTCTAAGTGCTTGTAGTACCTCTAAGTGCTTGTAGTACCTCTAAGTACTTGTAGTACCTCTAAGTGCTTGTAGTACCTCTAAGTGCTTGTAGTACCTCTAAGTGCTTGTAGTACCTCTAAGTGCTTGTAGTACCTCTAAGTGCTTGTAGTACCTCTAAGTGCTTGTAGTACCTCTAAGTGCTTGTAGTACCTCTAAGTGCTTGTAGTACCTCTAAGTAGCTCTAAGCTTGTAGTGCCTGTAAGTGCTAGTAGTACCTCTAAGTGCTTGTAGTACCTCTAAGTACTTGTAGTACCTCTAAGTGCTTGTAGTACCTCTAAGTACTTGTAGTACCTCTAAGTGCTTGTAGTACCTCTAAGTGCTTGTAGTACCTCTAAGTACTTGTAGTACCTCTAAGTGCTTGTAGTACCTCTAAGTGCTTGTAGTACCTCTAAGTGCTTGTAGTACCTCTAAGTGCTTGTAGTACCTCTAAGTGCTTGTAGTACCTCTGTGTACACTTTAATGACCCCACTGACCATCAGTGCCTTGCTCAAGGACACTTCAACATGGACTATGGGGATGGAACCGTGACCTGTGGTTAGAGGACGACCTCTCGGTACTCGTACCTCTCGGTACTTCCGGCTCACCTGAGCAGTCCTCGAACACGAACTGCTCCTCCAGGTCCGGGTCCACCGTGAAGGTCTGGATCTTCCTCCCGGCTCCGCTGCAGAGTTGCCGGTTCAAAGCCCGAGCTGCCGCGGCCTCTGAGCCAGGCACTGGCCCCGCACGGCCCGCAGCAGGGACACGGCGGTCAGCAAAACGAGCCCCGCTCCTCCCCGCCCGGCGGACCGCCAGCTGCATCAGCTTCCACATGTTCGAGTCCCGGCTGCACGCGATACCCCGCACTCACCTTCAGCTCCACGCTCCGCTGCGACGACTTCCGGGACGGAAGTGACGTCACACGCGTCGGTTTTATTTAAAAAACGAACCAAATGTTTCACTCCTATATATATTAATACCTATATAGTATATTCATAGACATATAGTATATGGATATACACTTTATTTACACATATTTATTATGAATACAAGATCAATGAAGACAATCAAAGAGACGTCACACACGTTCTGTTGCGGACCACAGGAAGTCTCACTCTGCAGCTGCTTCAGGAACCAACAACTTCTTTCCTCTGATCCGATGTTTTTATTTGATGTACACTACCGTTCAAAAGTTTGGGATCACTTAGAAATGACTTTATTTTTCAAAGAAAAGCACTGTTTTTTCAATAAAGATAACATTAAATTAATCATAAATACCCTCTCTACATTGTTAATGTGGTAAATGACTCTTCTAGGTGAAACGTCTGGTTTCTAATGACATGTCTCCAGAGGTGTATAGAGGCCCATTTCATCATCACTCCAGTGTTCTGATGGTACATTGTGTTATCGCCTTAGAAGACTAATGTCTGATTAGAAAACCCGTGCAATTATGTTAGCACAGCTGAAAACAGTTATGCTGGTGATATAAGCGATACAACTGGCCTTCCTTTGAGCTTGAAGTTTGTAGAACAAAATTAATACTTCAAATATTAATCATTATTTCTAACCTTGTCAATGTCTTGACTATATTTTATATTCATTTGATAAATAAAAGTGTGATTTTTCATGGAAGACACGGAATTGTCTGGGTGATCCCAAACTTTTGAATGGTAGTGTATATGGTTGTGTTGTTATGTCCCTGTGTGTGTGTGTGTTGTTATGTCCCTGTGTGTGTGTGTGTGTGTGTTAAGTAGCTGTATATTTGACCTCTGATGACCTTTGATTTCCTTGACAGAACTAAACCCTCAAGGAGCCTCACAGTCCATGATGGCCATGTTCATGTCAGCTGGGACAATGAATATCTGGAATAATAACGACACTGAGTTGAATAATACTTATACATAAATACACCTAAAACTATATTTATTTTGTTTTGATTGCATACGTAATTATAACAATAAAAAGTGTCTCAGTATAGAAACAGAAGGTCTGTAATTTATGGAAGAAATAGAATAAAGAGGAGGGGGGGGGGGGTTCTCCTGTGGAGTGAGACTTTCTTTATAGAGGATCTCTGTCAGGTAGGTAAAGTCTCTCTGCGCACGCGCGCTCTTGGTCACTTTCAGCATGTTTCAAGTTTCAAGTTTCAAGTTTTTATTGTCACATCCCCTTTTATACAAGTATAATCGGTTCGTGAAATTCTTATGTGCAAAACACCCGACAGCAGTAGCAGACTAAAAAAAGAATAAGAATGAGAATAAACTATACAATATCCACACAAAAAAGAAGAAGAAAGTATTAACAATATATATATAAAACAATGTAATAGAATATACATCATGGCAATATATATATATAAAACAATGTAATAAAATATACACTTTTTTTGAGACTATATATATATATATATGTATATACATACAATATATATATACAATATATATATATATAAACAATGTAATAAAATATACACCATGGCCATAGATATTCACAGAATATGTTCTGGTGTGTAGTGTTAATGAGGGTCTCAGTCCTTGTTCAGCAGCCTGATGGCCTGACTGAAGAAGCTGTTGAAGTTCAGGAGCTGCTCGCTGAGATCCGCTGCGGTCCTGCTGCCACCTGCTGCTGCTCAGGTGAGTCCAGCCAGACCCGGACCCGAGCCAGACCCGGAACAGACCCAGACCCAGACCCAGATCCGGGACTCTCTCTCCCTCTCTTCTCTCGCGGTTGTCTGATCTTCGGACTGAACTTTGGACACAACCGGAAGTGGTTCACCTTTCAACACATCCAGTCTACTTTAGTTCTCTCTCTCTCTCTCTCTCTCTCTCTCTCTCTCTCTCTCTCTCTCTCTCTCTCTCTCTCTCTCTCTCTCTCTCTCTCTCTCTCTCTCTCTCGCTCGCTCTCTCTCTCTCTCTCTCTCAAGGTTCACAGTGAGAAGGCTCGAGCTACAGTCTGAAGTCCAGATGGATGCTCATGTTTCTTTGTTTTCTTGTCAGAGTGAGACCTCTCTGCAGCCCCGTGTGCGTCTCTCTACCGGGCCCCAACAGAAACACAGAACCTTCTATGAGTTCCGCACCTACAGCATCCGGCCCGACCGGACAGCTGCCTTCCTCCAGCTGACCAATGAGAAGATCCACCTGCGCACCGCCCACTCTGAGCTGATTGGCTACTGGAGCGTTGAGTTCGGCGGCCTGAACCAGGTCTTCCATATATGGAAGTATGGTGAGGACGTCTTCGTCAGACTCCTCTTCATCACAAGGTTTTACAAGTGGAACTGACCCTCTTCTTCCTCCTCCTCCTCAGACAGTTACTCTCAGCGGGCAAGTGTTCGGGCAGCCCTGGCTCAGGACCCCTCCTGGATCTCCGAGTACATCTCTAAGGCGATCCCGATGCTGAGGTCTCAGGAGAGCGAGGTGGCCTACCTGGTCCCCTGGAGCCGCCTGCAGGAGCCCCCCCAGGAGGGCGGTAAGCCCCGCCCCCTCCAGCGGCCTCATGACCTCAGCCCCCCAGGAGGGCGTAAGCCCCGCCCCCTCCAGCGGCCTCATGACCTCAGCCCCCCAGGAGGGCGTAAGCCCCGCCCCCGCCAGCGGCCTCATGACCTCAGCCCCCCAGGAGGGCGTAAGCCCCGCCCCCTCCAGCGGCCTCATGACCTCAGCCCCCCAGGAGGGCGTAAGCCCCGCCCCCTCAGCCCTGACGCCAGCTGTGTTCCAGGTGTGTACGAGCTGGCGTCCTTCCAGATGCGACCCGGCGGTCCGGCGCTTTGGGCAGACGCCTTCCAGGCTGCCGTCACCTCCCATGATGCACCGGGGCACGGCGCGCTGCTGGGAGCCTTCCACACCGAGTGGGGTCGTCTGAACAGAGGTACACACAACGCACAACGCTACAAGCACACGGGAGTGTGTACTCATACTGTGTGTGTCTGTGTGTGTCTCTGTGTGTGTCTGTGTGTGTGTGTGTCTGTGTGTGTGTCTCTGTGTGTGTCTGTGTGTGTCTCTGTGTGTGTCTCTGTGTGTGTCTCTGTGTGTGTCTCTGTGTGTGTCTCTGTGTGTGTGTCTCTGTGTGTGTGTCTCTGTGTGTCACTGTGTATGTGTGTGTGTCTCTGTGTGTGTCTCTGTGTGTGTCTCTGTGTGTGTGTGTCTGTGTGTGTGTCTCTGTGTGTGTGTGTGTGTCTCTGTGTGTGTCACTGTGTATGTGTGTGAGTTTCTCTGTGTGTGTGTATCTGTGTGTCACTGTGTATGTGTGTGAGTTTCTCTGTGTGTGTCTCTGTGTGTGTCTCTGTGTGTGTCACTGTGTATGTGTTGTGTGTGTCTCTGTGTGTGTCACTGTGTATGTGTGTGTGTGTCTCTGTGTGTGTGTCACTGTGTGTGTGTGTCTGTGTGTGTGTATCTGTGTGTGTCACTGTGTATGTGTGTGAGTTTCTCTGTGTGTGTCTCTGTGTGTGTGTCTGTGTGTGTGTCTGTGTGTGTGTCACTGTGTATGTGTGTGAGTTTCTCTGTGTGTGTGTCACTGTGTGTGTCACTGTGTGTGTGAGTTTCTCTGTGTGTGTCTCTGTGTGTGTCTCTGTGTGTGTGTGTCTGTGTGTGTGTGTCTGTGTATGTGTCACTGTGTATGTGTGTGAGTTTCTCTGTGTGTGTCTCTGTGTGTGTCTCTGTGTGTGTGTCTCTGTGTGTGTGTCACTGTGTGTGTGTGTCTGTGTGTGTGTCTGTGTGTGTGTCACTGTGTATGTGTGTGAGTTTCTCTGTGTGTGTCTCTGTGTGTGTGTCACTGTGTGTGTCACTGTGTGTGTGTGTCTGTGTGTGTGTCACTGTGTGGGTCACTGTGTATGTGTGAGTTTCTCTGTGTGTGTCTCTGTGTGTGTGTCTGTGTGTGTGTCTGTGTGTGTCACTGTGTATGTGTGTGTGTTTCTCTGTGTGTGTCTCTGTGTGTGTCACTGTGTATGTGTGTGAGTTTCTCTGTGTGTGTCTCTGTGTGTGTCACTGTGTATGTGTGTGTGTGTCTCTGTGTGTGTGTCTCTGTGTGTGTGTGTGTGTGTAGTTCACGCCCTCTGGTGGTTCCAGAGTTGTGACCTTCGAGCTGACCTTCGACATAAAGCTCACACTGACGCCCGAGTGGTCGCTGCAGGTGAGGCTCCGCCCACTTGGCGCTGTTGGGTATGACGTCATAGCTGACGCCTCTCTCAGTCAGGAGCTGTGTGGTCCATCTGGACTCTCAGGAGAACAAGCTCCTGGTTCCTTGTTCCTTCTCTCCGCTGAAGTGACTTCCTGGCCTCCACTTCCTGGCCTCACACCTGCGTCTCCACGGCAACAGAGACAAACACGTCACCTGAACCTCCTGCATCCATATGAACCGATCGCGGGTCGCTATAGATCCCACTGCTTGTCTCTGATTGGTCAGTCCTTAAGCTGAACCAATCGCGTGCCACAGGGGGCGGGTCTTACCGAGCGGAGGGTGTGATGCACAGCAGGAAGTGACGGTATAAATAAAGATGGGAGATATAAATATGTAATAAAATAAAAACAGTTGACTGTTTCGTCAGTGAAAGCAGCAGCAGCCAATCCTGAGGCTGCGATGTGGATGGTGGGCGGGGCTTCTATTGTTTTCAGATAAAGGGACAGAGACATTTTAACTTTCTGGCTTAAAGATCAGTAACAGGCCCAAAGGGTTAATGAAACCAGTATGTCATGTGTTCATAGACCATGAGTTATTAAGACCAGTATGTCATGTGTTCATAGACCACGAGTTATTAAGACCAGTATGTCATGTGTTCATAGACCACGAGTTATTAAGACCAGTATGTCATGTGTTCATAGACCACGAGTTATTAAGACCAGTATGTCATGTGTTCATAGACCACGAGTTATTAAGACCAGTATGTCATGTGTTCATAGACCACGAGTTATTAAGAACAGTATGTCATGTGTTCATAGACCACGAGTTATTAAGACCAGTATGTCATGTGTTCATAGACCATGAGTTATTAAGACCAGTATGTCATGTGTTCATAGACCACGAGTTATTAAGACCAGTATGTCATGTGTTCATAGACCACGAGTTATTAAGACCAGTATGTCATGTGTTCATAGACCACGAGTTATTAAGACCAGTATGTCATGTGTTCATAGACAATGAGTTATTAAGACCAGTATGTCATGTGTTCATAGACAATGAGTTATTAAGACCAGTATGTCATGTGTTCATAGACCATGAGTTATTTAGACCAGTATGTCATGTGTTCATAGACCATGAGTTATTAAGACCAGTATGTCATGTGTTCATAGACCAAGAGTTATTAAGACCAGTATGTCATGTGTTCATAGACCACGAGTTATTAAGACCAGTATGTCATGTGTTCATAGACCACGAGTTATTAAGACCAGTATGTCATGTGTTCATAGACCACGAGTTATTAAGACCAGTATGTCATGTGTTCATAGACCACGAGTTATTAAGACCAGTATGTCATGTGTTCATAGACCACGAGTTATTAAGACCAGTATATTTGATGATCTTTGATGATCTTGATGATCTTGATGATCTTTGATGATCTTATTCTTGATGATCTTTGATCTTTGATGACGTCCACATGGATCCAGCTGTTTGGGCCTCAATGCACGGAGTGAGACGTGATGTCATGATTTTAATGTCTCCGGATTAAAGAGTCAAAGCGGCCGTGGATTTGTTTATTGTGTTGCCATGGTAACGCTGCTTCCTAAGCAGACTAACACACAAACTGCTCTCTTTACATCTTTTCTTTAAAAAACTACAAAATCAATCAAGTCTTTGTCTTCTTTGTGCAGTGCTTTGCATCGAGCGCTCTGATTGGCTGTTGAACTCTACAGGAAACGGAGACGCCCCGCCACAATAAGAGGAGGACGCCTCTCCGTTTCAGCTACAAACATAAATAAAACTCGTGATAAACGGAATCAAACGTTTTCTAAAAGCATCGCTGCAGTCGACCGATTGGTTTCTTCATTCTTCAAACGGACCAATCACAGACGAGGAAATCGGAGGCGGCTCGGCAGGGAATCGTTTGCATTGACTGGCAGGTGGCTCCGCCCAGGTGTGGCAGGGCAGTGGGGCCACGGTCACATGACGCTCTCCTCCAGCGGGGCCCCCCCCCCGGCGGCTCCTCGGACCCCCCCCGGGACCTCGATGGCGACGTCCCGGCGCCGCACCGAGTCTTTGGAGTTTCAGCCTGCATGCAAAGCAGCGCCTCCAACACAAGTGGCTGTTGTTTTGCATTGCTGATGATCAAGGCTTCTGTTGGATTTTCCCAGCTGCTCCTGAACGCATCATCTCACTCTTCCGGTAAGCTTTGGTTGCCAGCTCAACAGCGAGCATGACTTCTTCTTCTCTCCCTCCCGCTCCCTCTTGCTCAGTGTGTCTCATGTATAGTTATCCCCCTGCCTCCCTTAATGATAACGATACATGCAACAAGTGTAGTTTATTTGCTAGGGTGGAGGCAGGTCTAAGTGGGTTAGATGCACGGCCCCGCGCTATCGAAGCGCAGACAGCTATGCTAGTTAGCCCGCCCTCCCGTAGCCGGCGCGGAGCTACAGTCAGCTGTTAGCTGTGCCCGGCGGTAACCGTGCAGCCGGATGGTTGGGTAACTGTTCGCAGGAGTCGTAAGTCTACACAGAAGCCCGCTGTGCACCAACCACTTCACGTTTCAACCGGTTTTCCCTGCCCAGCGACACACCCGCTGAGGAACACACCCTGGTTATCGGGAGCTCTATAGTCAGGAACGTGAAAATAGCGGCCACGGACCAGAGTCGGTGCCCCGGGGCCAGAGCGGGCGACGTGGAGTCTTGTTTGAAGCTGCTGGCTAAGGATAAGCGGAGATACAGTCAGATTGTAATACACGCCGGTGGTAATGACGCCGAGCCCGCCGCCGAACTCACTAAAATTAATGTGGAATCGGTGTGCTTATGCCAAGACGTTGTCGGACACCGTAATTTTCTCTGGCCCTCTCCCAAATTTGCAGACAGACGAATTGTATAGCCGAATGTCGCCTTTCAACCGCTGGCTGTCGAGGTGGTGCCCAGCGAATAATGTGGGCTACGAGACAACTGGAAGACTTTCTGGGAAAACCTGATCTGATGAGGAGAGACGGCATTCATCCCACGTTGGACGGAGCGTCTCATTTCTGCGAATATGACCAAGTTGATCACCGGACTTAATCTATGACAACCCAGGGTTCAGATCAGGAACCGAGCAGAGTTGTAGTTTAACACCCTTCTCTGCTCTTCCATTCGAGCAGTTACCCACCCTTGACTTTAGAGTAGAGACTGTGTCTGTCCCACGCCCCTTACAATTAAATAAATCAAAAGTAAGCAGAAGAGGAGTCGTATAATAACCTTATACAAGTTAACACAATTATTTCAGCAGTGCAACAAAATAGGTCTATTAAATGTGGTCTCCTAAATATTCGATCTCTGTCATCTAAAGCTGTGTTACTGAATGATTTAATATCAGATAATCACATTGATTTATGTTGCCTAACTGAAACCTGGCTGAGCCATGAAGAATATGTCTGCCTGAATGAATCGACCTCCAAGTCATATTAATACTCACATTCCTCGAGGCACCGGTCGAGGAGGTGGAGTAGCAGCCATCTTTGAATCGAGCCTATTAATTAATCCTCAACCAAAATTACACTACACCTCATTTGAAAGCCTTGTTCTTAGTCTTTCACATCCAACCTGGAAAACACTACAGCCAATTCGATTTGTGATTCTGTACCGGCCACCAGGACCATATTCAGAGTTTATATCTGAATTCTCAGAATTTATATCAAGTTTGGTTCTTAAAACCGATAAAGTTATTATTGTTGGAGATTTTAATATCCATGTGGATGTTGATAATGATTGCCTTAGTGCTGCATTCATCTCCTTGTTGGACTCGATTGGCTTCTGTCAGAGAGTACAGAAACCCACTCACAGCTTTGGCCACACGCTTGATCTTGTTCTTACTTATGGCTGACATTGAGCATTTGAACGCCTTCCCACAGAATCCTCTTCTGTCAGACCACAACCTCATAACTTTTGAATTTATACTACCGGAGTGTACTCCGTTAGTCAAAAGTTTCTACACCAGATGTCTAACTGACAGTGCTGTAGCTAAATTTAAAGAAGCGATTCCTTCTGTATTTGATTCGATACCACGCCTCAATATAACAGAGGACTCCTGGTCTAACTTTAGTCCGTCCCAGATTGATCATCTTGTTGACAGTGCCATAGGCTCTCTGAGAATGACACTGGACTCGATAGCCCTCTGAAGAAGAAGACAGTGAGGAAGAGGAGGTTTGCCCTGGTATAACCTCAGACCCGCAAACTGAAGCAACGTCACGAAGCTTGAACGATATGGCGCTCAACTAATCTCAAGAATCCCGCTTAGTTTGGCGAGATAGTCTTAAAACATATAAGAAGGCCCTCCGTAATGCCAGAGCAGCCTATTACTCATCAATAATAGAAAAATAAAACAACCCCAGGTTTCTCTTCAGCACTGTAGCCAGGCTGACAGAGAGTCACAGCCTGTGGAGCCGAGCATTCCTATAAACCTTAGTGGTAATGACTTTATGAACTTCTTTAATGAAAACATTTTAACTATTAGGACAAGATTAATAATCTCTTGCCCATAACCAGTGCCAATCTGTTCTCAAGTGGAATGGCCTTGGAAACCACTGTATGCCCTGGTGTATATTTGAGGATTTTCCTATCAACCGTGACCAATTATTTTCAACGGTTTCTACTTCAACACGCCTACTTGTCTCTTGGACCCCATCCCGACGAGGCTGCTTAAAGACGTTTTGCCTTTAATTGGCGGCTCTCTATTAGATATTATCAATGTGTCTCTGCTAACAGGCCACGATCACACTCCTTCAAGGTGGCTGTTATTAAACCTCTCCTGAAGAAGCCCACTCTGGATCCAGAGGTATTGGCTAACTACAGACCGATCTCTAACCTCCCTTCCTCTCCAAGATCCTTGAGAAAGTGGTCGCAAATCAGTTGTGCGACTTTCTACATCATAATAGTTTATTTGAGAAATTTCAATCAGGATTTAGAAAACACCACAGCACCGAGACGGCACTGGTGAAAATTACAAATGACCTCTTAATGGCAGCAGATAAAGGACTCCTCTCTGTCCTGGTCTTGTTAGACCTTAGTGCTGCATTCGACACCATTGACCATGACATCCTGTTACAGAGACTGGAGCAGTCGATTGGCATTTCAGGCACGGCACTAATTTGGTTTAAACCTATTTATCAGATCGATCTCAGTTTGTATTTGTAAACGATGACGCCGACAACCACCAACGTTAATCACGGAGTTCCACAAGGTTCTGTGCTTGGACCAATTTTATTTACCTTATACATGCTTCCTTTGGGCAATATTATCAGAAACACTCCATAAACTTTCATTGTTATGCAGATGACACTCAACTATATTTATCGATAAAACCAGAGGAGAGCAACCAACTCTGTAAAATTCAAGCATGTCTTAAAGACATAAAAACATGGATGACCTGCAACTTCTTGATGTTAAACTCAGACAAAACCAAGTAATTTTAATCGCCCTGAGCACCTCAGAGATCAATTATCTGGTGATGTGGATTCTGTAGACGGCATTGCCCTGGCATCCAACACCACTGTAAAGAATCTTGGCGTTATCTTTGATCGACTTGTCCTTTAACTCCCACGTAAAGCAAATCTCAAGGACTGCATTCTTTCATCTACGTAATATTTCAAAAATCAGGCACATCTTGTCTCAAAAGATGCAGAAAAATTGGTTCACGTTGCTCACTTGAGACTGGATTACTGCAACCTTATTATCAGGCTGCTCTATAAGTCTCTTAGGTCCCTCCAGTTGATCCAGAATGCTGCAGCTCGTGTTCTCACTAAAACTAAGAAAAGAGATCACATCACTCCTGCACTAGCTGCTCTGCACTGGCTCCCAGTCAAATCAAGAATCACTTTTAAAATTCTTCTTAACCTACAAAGCCTTGATTGGTGATGCTCCATCATATCTTAAGGAGCTTGTCGCACTATATTGCCCCACTAGAGAGCTACGCCACTAAATGCGGACTACTTGTAGTTCCTAGAGTCTTAAAAAGTAGAATGGGAGCCAGAGCCTTTAGTTATCAAGCTCCTTTTATGGAACCAGCTTCCAATTTCAGTCCGGGAGGCAGACACAGTCACCTCGCTTAAGAGTAGACTTAAGACCTTCCTCTTTGACAGAGTTTATAGTTAGGGCTGAATCAGGTTTGCCCTGGTCCAGCCCCTTGATTTGCTGCTATAGGCTTATAGCTGCCGGGGGACGTTTAGGATGCACTGAGCACCTATCTCCTCTTTTTCTCTCCTTAGGATGAATTTTCATCTCTCAATCACACGTTACTAACTCTGCTTTCTCCCCGAAGTCCTTTTGACTTTACGCCTCATGGGGTCATCGGACCCTATGAGACGGCATAGATCCCATCTGCCTGATGGATCGTCTGGGTCGTGGAATTCCTGCTCATGACTACGCCACTGTCCTGTTGAGACTCCGCCCACACCTCCTCCCCACCGCCATCTGCCTGATGGATCGTGGAGGTCTCCATCGTGGAATATGCCTACTATGAACTATTCATACACTCTGTCATATTCATTGAATGTATTTTAACTCTAAATCTGTCCTTCTGTACACATTACATCTATTGCATCTGTCCATCCTAGGAGAGGGATCCTCCTCTGTTGCTCTCCTCCAGGTTTCTTCCCTTTTTTTCCCCCTGAAGGGTTATTTTGGAGTTTTTCCTGGTCCGATGTGAGGTTTTGGGGCAGGGATGTCTATGTGTACAGATTGTAAAGCACTCCGAGACAAATTTGTAATTTGTGAAATTGGGCTATACAAATAAACTGAATTGAATTGAATCTATTGTTCATCTGGTCTCATGACATCTATTGTTCACCTGGTCACATGACATCTATTGTTCACCTGGTCACATGACATCTATTGTTCACCTGGTCACATGACATCTATTGTTCATCTGGTCACATGACATCTATTGTTCATCTGGTCACATCTATTGTTCATCTGGTCACATGACATCTATTGTTCACCTGGTCACATGACATCTATTGTTCATCTGGTCACATCTATTGTTCACCTGGTCACATGACATCTATTGATCATCTGGTCACATGACATCTATTGATCATCTGGTCACATCTATTGTTCATCTGGTCACATGACATCTATTGTTCATCTGGTCACATGACATCTATTGATCATCTGGTCACATCTATTGTTCATCTGGTCACATGACATCTATTGTTCATCTGGTCACATGACATCTATTGTTCATCTGGTCACATCTATTGTTCATCTGGTCACATGACATCTATTGTTCATCTGGTCACATGACATCTATTGTTCATCTGGTCACATGACATCTATTGTTCATCTGGTCACATGACATCTATTGTTCATCTGGTCACATGACATCTATTGTTCATCTGGTCACATGACATCTATTGTTCATCTAGTCACATGACATCTATTGTTCATCTGGTCACATGACATCTATTGTTCATCTGGTCACATGACATCTATTGTTCATCTGGTCACATCTATTGTTCATCTGGTCACATGACATCTATTGTTCATCTGGTCACATGACATCTATTGTTCATCTGGTCACATGACATCTATTGTTCATCTGGTCACATGACATCTATTGTTCATCTAGTCACATGACATCTATTGTTCATCTGGTCACATGACATCTATTGTTCATCTGGTCACATGACATCTATTGTTCATCTGGTCACATGACATCTATTGTTCATCTAGTCACATGACATCTATTGTTCATCTGGTCACATGACATCTATTGTTCATCTAGTCACATGACATCTATTGTTCATCTGGTCACATGACATCTATTGTTCATCTGGTCACATGACATCTATTGTTCATCTGGTCACATGACATCTATTGATCATCTGGTCACATGACATCTATTGTTCATCTGGTCACATGACATCTATTGTTCATCTAGTCACATGACATCTATTGTTCATCTGGTCACATGACATCTATTGTTCATCTGGTCACATGACATCTATTGTTCATCTAGTCACATGACATCTATTGTTCATCTGGTCACATGACATCTATTGTTCATCTGGTCACATGACATCTATTGTTCATCTGGTCACATGACATCTATTGTTCATCTGGTCACATGACATCTATTGTTCATCTGGTCACATGACATCTATTGTTCATCTAGTCACATGACATCTATTGTTCATCTAGTCACATGACATCTATTGTTCATCTGGTCACATGACATCTATTGTTCATCTGGTCACATGACATCTATTGTTCATCTGGTCACATGACATCTATTGTTCATCTGGTCACATGACATCTATTGTTCATCTGGTCACATGACATCTATTGTTCATCTGGTCACATGACATCTATTGTTCATCTGGTCACATGACATCTATTGTTCATCTGGTCACATGACATCTATTGATCATCTGGTCACATGACATCTATTGTTCATCTGGTCACATGACATCTATTGATCATCTGGTCACATGACATCTATTGTTCATCTGGTCACATGACATCTATTGATCATCTGGTCACATGACATCTATTGTTCATCTGGTCACATGACATCTATTGATCATCTGGTCACATGACATCTATTGTTCATCTGGTCACATGACATCTATTGATCATCTGGTCACATGACATCTATTGTTCATCTGGTCATGACATCTATTGATCATCTGGTCACATGACATCTTCTAGAGGGCCCTTCTCTGTTGCTCTCACTGAGCGTGCGAGGTCAAAGGTCAGAGGACGCTGTGTGTACTCGTGTTGATGTGGCCTGTCTGACCTCAGCAGTGATGTGATTGGTCTAATGAGGAACAGTTTCCTCTGAGAGCTCCAACAGGGAGAAACACCACAGAGACCTACACAGCTCTCAGCCAATCACACGTCAGTATAAACCCTCCAAGTTAAACAAGGCTAGACCAGGACTAGACCAGGACTAAACCAGGACTAGACCAGGACTAAACCAGTACCAGACCAGGACTAGACCAGGACTAAACCAGGACTAGACCAGGACCAGACCAGGACTAGACCAGGACTAAACCAGGACTAGACCACGACTAGACCAGGACTAAACCAGGACTAGACCAGGACCAGACCAGGACTAAACCAGGACTAGACCAGGTCTAAACCAGGACTAGACCACGACTAGACCAGGACTAAACCAGGACTAGACCACGACTAACACCAGGACTAGAGCGGGACTAAACCAGGACTAGACCAGGACCACCAGGACTAGACCAGGACCACCAGGACTAGCGCAGGACTAGACCAGGACTAAACCAGGACCAACACCAGGACTAAACCAGGACTACAGCGGGACTAAACCTGAACTAAAGCAGGACTAACACCAGGACTAGTCCAGGACTAGAGCAGGACTAAACCAGGACTAGACCAGGACTAGAGCAGGACTAGACCAGGACTAAACCAGGACTAAACCAGGACTAACACCAGGACTAGTCCAGGACTAGAGCAGGACTAGACCAGGACTAAACCAGGACTAGACCAGGACTAAACCAGGACTAGAGCGGGACTAAACCAGGACTAACACCAGGACTAGTCCAGGACTAGAGCAGGACTAGACCAGGACTAAACCAGGACTAGACCAGGACTAAACCAGGACTAACACCAGGACTAGAGTGGACCAGACCAGGACTAACACCAGGAATAGAGCAGGACTAGACCAGAACTAAACCAGGACTAGAGCGGGACTAGACCAGGACTAAACCAGGACTAACACCAGGACTAGAGCAGGACTAGCCGGGACCAGACCAGGACCAAACCAGGACTAGTGCGGACTAGACCAGGACTAAACCAGGACTAGAGCAGGACTAGACCAGGACTAACACCAGGACTAGAGCAGGACTAACACCAGGACTAGAGCAGGACTAGACCAGGACTAACACCAGGACTAGTCCAGGACTAGGGCGGGACTAGACCAGGACTAGAGCAGGACTAGACCAGGACTAAACCAGGACTAGAGCAGGACTAGACCAGGACTAACACCAGGACTAGAGCAGGACTAACACCAGGACTAGTCCAGGACTAGACCAGGACTAACACCAGGACTAGTCCAGGACTAGAGCAGGACTAACACCAGGACTAGGGCAGGACTAACAGCAGGACTAGACCAGGACTAACACCAGGACTAGAGCAGGACTAGACCAGGACTAAACCAGGACTAGTCCAGGACTAGAGCGGGACTAGACCAGGACTAAACCAGGACTAACACCAGGACTAGTCCAGGACTAACACCAGGACTAGAGCAGGACTAAATCTTTCCAGCTGCTTTCTTGTGAACCCCTTCTGATGGGGTCCAGGCCTCCACCGGGCTTCAGCTCTTCTTGTTCCGCTGTTGCTCAGAGGGTCCTCTGCAGCTTCAAAGAGGAACCGTCAACCTTCTGATGCGGGTCAGACTGCAGCTGAACAAACGCCACACATCTGAACTCTGACACTTAGCGGGAGAGGAGGCATGCTGAGGCCTCTGGTTCTGTTTCAAGTTTCAAGTTTCAAGTTTTTTATTGTCACATCCCCTTTTATACAAGTATAATCGGTTAGTGAAATTCTTATGTGCAAAACACCCGACAGCAGTAGCAGACTAAAAAAAGAATAAGAATGAGAATAAACTATACAATATCCACAAAAAAAGAAGAAAGTATTAACAATATATATATATAAAACAATGTAATAGAATATACATCATGACAATATATATATATAAAACAATGTAATAAAATATACACTTTTTTGAGACAATATATATATATACAGGACTGTCTCAGAAAATTAGAATATTGTGATAAAGTTCTTTATTTTCTGTAATGCAATTAAAAAAACAAAAATGTCATGTATCTGATTCATTACAAATCAACTGAAATATTGCAAGCCTTTATTCTTTTAATATTGCTGATTATGGCTTACAGCTTAAGAAAACTCTAAATCCTATCTCATAAAATTTTTATATTTCCTCAGACCAAGTAAAAAAAAAGATTTATAACAGCTGAGTGTTTGTCAAGGCTCAGGAAACCCTTGCAAGTGTTTCGAGTTAATTAGACAATTCAAGTGATTTGTTTAATACCCTACTAGTATACTTTTTCATGATATTCTAATATTTAGAGACAGGATATTTGAGTTTTCTTAAGCTGTAAACCATAATCAGCAATAAATCAGAATAAAAGGCTTGCAATATTTCAGTTGATTTGTAATGAATCCAGAATGCATGACATTTTTGTTTTTTTAATTGCATTACAGAAAATAAAGAACTTCATCACAATATTCTAATTTTCTGAGACAGTCCTGTATATGTATATACATACAATATGTATATACAATATATATATATATAAAACAATGTAATAAAATATACACCATGGCCATAGATATTCACAGAATATGTTCTGGTGTGTAGTGTTAATGAGGGTCTCAGTCCTTGTTCAGCAGCCTGATGGCCTGACTGAAGAAGCTGTCCCTCAGTCTGTTTGTGCGGCACTTGATACTGCGGTATCGCCTGCCTGACGGTAGAAGGGTGAACAGTTTGTGGCCGGGGTGGTTATTATCTTTCATCATGGTCTGAGGCCTCTGGTTCTGGTCTGAGGTCTCTGGTTCTGGTCTGAAGCCTCTGGTTCTGGTCTGAGGTATCTGGTTCTGGTCTGAGGCCTCTGGTTCTGGTCTGAGGTCTCTGGTTCTGATCTGAGGCCTCTGGTTCTAGTCTGAGGCCTCTGGTTCTGGTCTGAGGTCTCTGGTTCTGGTCTGAGGTCTCTGGTTCTGGTCTGAGGCCTCTGGTTCTGGTCTGAGGTCTCTGGTTCTGATCTGAGGCCTCTGGTTCTGGTCTGAGGTCTCTGGTTCTGATCTGAGGCCTCTGGTTCTGGTCTGAGGTCTCCGGTTCTGGCCTACATTCTCTTAAGACTCCAAAGTGTCCACTGGAACAGCTCGAGGGGTTTTCAGAACCAGACCAGGTGAGCTCACCCAGAAGGTTCTACCAGGTGAACCTGCCGTGGCCTCTCCTGGCCCCGCCCCCTTGGCCTTGTGCGATCAGAGGGAATAAAGTTCCTCCGGCAGGTCGGAGCAGGTTGAACACAAACGTTCCCCGCAGAGAGAAAAGCTGCTCATTAACACAAAGGAGGAGAATTCTCTTTGTTCAGTGAGCCTGAAGAACCACCTGAAGGGGGGCGCCCGAGACCTGCTGGGCCCGAGACCTCCTGACACCAGAGCTGCATTCAGGGGACTCTGGAAATACTTTGGAATTTCTCTGTTATGAGTCTGTTCAAACCAGCCCTCTGTCCCCTTAGCCACCTGCTTCTGCTTCTGGTTCTGGCTCTGGTTCTGCTTCTGGTTCTGCTTCTGGCTCTGCTTCTGGTTCTGCTTCTGGTTCTGCTTCTGCTTCTGGTTCTGGCTCTGGTTCTGCTTCTGGCTCTGCTTCTGCTTCTGGCTCTGGCTCTGCTTCTGGTTCTGCTTCTGGTTCTGCTTCTGGCTCTGGTTCTGCTTCTGGCTCTGCATCTGCTTCTGGCTCTGCTTCTGGTTCTGCTTCTGGTTCTGCTTCTGGCTCTGCTTCTGCTTCTGGTTCTGGCTCTGGTTCTGCTTCTGGCTCTGCTTCTGCTTCTGGCTCTGGTTCTGGCTCTGCTTCTGGTTCTGCTTCTGGTTCTGCTTCTGGTTCTGCTTCTGGTTCTGCTTCTGGCTCTGGTTCTGCTTCTGGTTCTGCATCTGCTTCTGGCTCTGCTTCTGGTTCTGCTTCTAGTTCTGCTTCTGCTTCTGGCTCTGCATCTGCTTCTGGTTCTGCTTCTGGCTCTGCTTCTGGTTCTGCTTCTGGCTCTGGTTCTGCTTCTGCTTCTGGCTCTGGTTCTGTTTCTGCTTCTGGCTCTGCTTCTGGTTCTGGTTCTGGCTCTGCTTCTGCTTCTGGTTCTGGCTCTGGTTCTGGTTCTGGCTCTGCTTGTGGCTCTGGTTCTGGCTCTGCTTGTGGGTCTGGTTCTGGTTCTGCTTCTGGTTCTGCTTCTGGTTCTGGCTCTGCATCTGCTTCTGGCTCTGCTTCTGGTTCTGCTTCTAGTTCTGCTTCTGCTTCTGGCTCTGCTTCTGGTTCTGCTTCTGGTTCTGGCTCTGCTTCTGGTTCTGCTTCTGGCTCTGGTTCTGCTTCTGCTTCTGGCTCTGGTTCTGTTTCTGCTTCTGGCTCTGCTTCTGGTTCTGCTTCTGGCTCTGCTTCTGCTTCTGCTTCTGGTTCTGCTTCTGGCTCTGGTTCTGGCTCTGCTTCTGGTTCTGCTTCTGGCTCTGGTTCTGTTTCTGGCTCTGCTTCTGGTTCTGCTTCTGGTTCTGCTTCTGGCTCTGCATCTGCTTCTGGTTCTGCTTCTGCTTCTGGTTCTGCTTCTGCTTCTGGTTCTGCTTCTGGCTCTGCTTCTGGTTCTGCTTCTGGCTCTGCTTCTGGTTCTGCTTCTGCTTCTGGCTCTGCTTCTGGCTCTGCTTCTGGTTCTGCTTCTGGCTCTGCTTCTGGTTCTGCTTCTGGCTCTGGTTCTGCTTCTGGTTCTGCTTCTGGCTCTGCTTCTGCTTCTGGTTCTGCTTCTGGTTCTGGCTCTGCTTCTGGTTCCTACCTGATCGGCTTTTCTGCAGCGCCTTCAGAGCCATAGCGAGCTTCTTAAATCCATCCAGGTTTCTGTTGTCCTGACTGTACAGAAGAATCTTCTTGCCGTCCGAAAACAGACGAGAGATTCTAAAAACACAGAATCCATTTCAGTGAAAGATTCATGTAAACAGGAAGCTGAAGGAAGCTGAAGGAAGCTGGAGGAAGCTGAATTAAGCTGGAGGACAATTGAGGAAGTTGGAGGAAGCAGAAGGAAGCTGGAGGAAGCTGGAGGAAGCAGAAGGAAGCTGGAGGACGCTGGAGGAAGCAGAAGGAAGCAGAAGGAAGCTGGAGGAAGCAGAAGGAAGCTGGAGGAAGCTGAATTAAGCTGGAGGACAATTGAGGAAGTTGGAGGAAGCAGAAGGAAGCTGGAGGAAGCAGAAGGAAGCTGGAGGATGCTGGAGGATGCAGAAGGAAGCAGAAGGAAGCTGGAGGAAGCAGAAGGAAGCTGGAGGAAGCAGAAGGAAGCAGAAGGAAGCTGGAGGAAGCTGGAGGAAGCAGACGGAAGCTGGAGGGAGCTTGAGGAAGCTGGAGGAAGCAGAAGGAAGCTGGAGGAAGCTGGAGGAAGCAGAAGGAAGCTGGAGGAAGCTGGAGGAAGCAGAAGGAAGCTGGAGGACGCTGGAGGAAGCAGAAGGAAGCTGGAGGAAGCAGAAGGAAGCTGGAGGAAGCTGGAGGGAGCTTGAGGAAGCTGGAGGAAGCTGGAGGAAGCAGAAGGAAGTTGGAGGAAGCTGGAGGCAGGGTGTCTACAGGAATAAACCAGTGAAATTTAAGACTTTTTAAGACTTTTTAAGACCACGTCTAAATAAAATTTAAGACCTAACGTACAAAGGAAATATACATTAATCTAAATTAATTAATTCAAAGTAAACACACTGATGTCTGTTCAAAATTAACAGTCTGGTGTAATGCAAAAGGATAACACAAATGTCATTGCTGTTGTAAATTATATTTATTAATACAACATTTTCAGAACATTTAGGTCCCATGAACAAATGTCTATAAAATCAAGTAAATATATTTTTTAAATACGTGCAACATAGTTCCTTTTGAACAAAAAAAATCTATAAAATAACATAACATTTCCAGCTGCTTTTAAAATGCAAATACATTTACATAATAAAATGGCGCTTTTATTTTATTGTCTTTTTTTGCACTTTTCCTCTCTTTTTCTTTTTCTTTTCTTTCACGTTTGTCTTAGTTACGGTTGGACACTGGACCATAACTACTTTTTTCGAAACTTCTACTGTGGCTTTTGTTCACTTTGTCGTGAGTATCGGAGAGCCACAGCAAACAATGACGGGGACCGTCGTCTACTCGCGTGCTCAGCTGATCGCGCTGTGCAGGCCGAAGCTTCTGCCTGGAGACAGACCTGTGATCCCGCTGGAGCTACGGAGAAGGGCTCGCGGTTGCAGATCGGGTGTCAAGCGGAGGGCTAAAACGAGGAGATACAAACCCTCGGTACCGTCGATCATAACGGGGAACGTGAGGTCTTTGGCCAATAAGACGGATGAGCTCGCGCTGGTAATGACCGAGAGGATCTTCCGTGAGAGCAGTCTCTTGTGCTTCACTGAGACGCATACACGCGGACTATCCGGATCACAGCGCCTTTGCCCGGCTTCAGGACTGTTCGGGCGGACAGAGACGCTACACAGAGCGGTAAGAAGAGGGGGCGGGATCGCTGTTTATGTGAATGAACGGTGGTGCCACCCGGACCATGTGTGCGTGAAGGAGCGCTTCTGTAGCCCGAACATTGAACTGTTGGCCGTGGGGATGCGCCCGTACTATTTGCCGAGAGAGTTCACGTCCGCCATTGTGGTTGTCGTGTACGTGCCGCCATCAGCTGACGCTGAGGAAGCTGTGGACACCATCCACTCCACTGTCTGCTCTGCTGAATCATCAGCCTGGAGCATTCATGACCATCACTGGTGACTTTAACCACACCACATTGGATAAAGCTCTGCCAACCTTCCATCAATACATAGACTGCCCAACAAGGAACAATAACACTCTGGACTTGCTGTATGCTAATACTAAGGATGCATACAGCGCCACTGCCCTTCCCCCCCTCGGCAGGTCTGATCATGACCTGGTCCGGCTGACACCAGGTCTGTTCCTCTGGTGAAGAGGCTGTGACCACCAGGACTGTGAGGAGGTGGTCTCTGGAGGCTAACGACGCTCTGCAGGACTGCTTCGAGTCAACGGACTGGGATGTGCTGTGTGGACCGCACGGGGAGGACATCAACAGGATGACCGACTGCATCACGGAATACATCAAGTTCTGTGAACACACCACCATCCCATCACGGACTGTGTGCTGCTTCCCAACAACAAGCCCTGGATCACCAGGGACCTGAAGGCGCTTAACATGAAGAAAGCTGCTTTCAGGTCTGGAGACAGGGATGAGCTGAGGAGAGCCCAGCGCAACCTGGAAGGTGCAGCTCAGGGAGGCAAGGACTCCTACAGGAGGAAGCTGGAGGCCAAACTCCAGCTGAACAACACAAGGGAGGTGTGGTCTGGGATGAAGCAGATAACTGGCTTCAAGGTGGAGGGAGACAGCCAGGGGCTCCTGGAGAGGGCCAACGAGCTCAACTGTTTCTTCAATAGGTTCAGTTCACAGCCCTCCTGTCTCCTCCACACATCACACCTCCCAAACACCTCCCCTCTGTCCCCTGCTGAGCTGCTCATCCACCGAGCCCTCAATAACAATGGGCTCCTCCACCCCCCTCTCTCTGTGACGACTGACCAGGTGAGAAGACAGCTGGAGAAACTACACCAGCGCAGAGCTGAAGGTCCTGATGGCATCAGCCCCAGGGTCCTAAAGACCTGCCCACCCAGCTGTCTGGTGTCCTGCAGCGCCTCTTCACCTCAGCCTGAGGCTGGGGAAGTCCCGTGCTGTGGAAGACGTCGTGCCTGGTCCCTGTCCCAAAGAAGTCAACACCATCTGGCCTCAACGACTACCGACCGTCGCCTCACCTCCCATGTGATGAAGGTGCTGGAGAGGCTGGTCTTGGCCCACCTCCGCCGCAGGTGAAATCGCCGCTGGACCCTCTGCAATCTGCTTCCCAGCCTCATGTGGGAGTGACGACGCCATCATCTACCTGCTGCAACGAGCTCAGTCGCACCTGGATGGAACCGTGTCTCTGTGAGAGTCACTTTTGACTTCTCCAGTGCATTGAACACCATCCAGCCACTGCTGCTGAGTGAGAAGCTGCGGGTGGTCGGTGTGGACGCGCCCACCATCTCCTGGATCACTGACTACCTCACAGGCCACAGTTTGTCAGAATGGGCCGTGTGCTGTCTGGAACGGTGGTCAGTGATGCTGAGCCCCACAGGAACTGTTCTGTCTCCTTCCTCTTCACCCTGTACACCAGTGACTTCCAGTACAACACGGAGTCATGCCATCTGCAGAAGTACTCTGATGACTCTGCAGTGGTCGGGTGTATTAGGGATGGACGGGAGGAGGAGTACAGGGCAGTGGTGAGTGACTTTGTAAAGTGGGCCGATGAGAACCACCTGCGGCTGAACGTGGCCAAGACCAGAGAGATGGTGGTGGACTTCAGGAGAAGAGCTCCCCTCTGAGTGTCCTGGGAGTGGACGTGGACATGGTGGAGGAGGACCAGTACCTGGTGGAGGAGGACCAGTACCTGGTGGAGGAGGACCAGTACCTGGTGGAGGAGGACCAGTACCTGGGCGTCTCCATCGACAGCCGACTGAACTGGAAGGCCAACATCAACGCTGTGTACAAGAAGGGGAGGAGTCGACTCTTTTTCCTGAGGAAGCTTCGATCCTTCAACGTGTGCAGCAAGATGCTGGAGTTATTCTACCAGTCGGTTGTGGCCAGTGTGCTGCTTTGCCATTGTCTGCTGGGGAGCAGCATCGAGCCGTGACACCAGCCGCCTTAACAAACTGGTTAGGAAGGCTGGCTCCATCATCGGCTGCCAGCTGAGCACCTGGAACAGGTGGTGGAGAGGAGGACGTTGAAGAAACTTGTGTCCATATTGGACAACCCGGACCACCCTCTCCACCCGGACCACCCTCTCCACCACCTCCTACAGGGACAGAGGAGGACTTTCTCCAGACGTCTCCTCACGCTCCGCTGCCACAAGGACAGATACAGGAGAACATTCCTGCCGGCGGCTATGAGGCTCTATAACAGTTCACTTCTTGCCAGATCCTAGTGCAATAACTGAATACTTACACTATGTTGATCTGCACTATACCATAGAGGACTAGAACCATACAGGGTTACCTCACTATACCATAGAGGACTAGAACCATGCAGGGTAACATCACTATACCATAGAGGACTAGAACCATACAGGGTAACATCACTATACCATAGAGGACTAGAACCATGCAGGGTAACATCACTATACCACCAGAGGACTATAACCATACAGGGTAACATCACTATACCATAGAGGACTAGAACCATACAGGGTAACATCACTATACCACTAGAGGACTAGAACCATGCAGGGTAACATCACTATACCACCAGAGGACTATAACCATACAGGGTAACATCACTATACCATAGAGGACTAGAACCATACAGGGTAACATCACAATACCATAGAGGACTCGAACCATACAGGGTAACATCACTATACCATAGAGGACTAGAACCATACAGGGTAACATCACTATACCACTAGGGGACTAGAACCATGCAGGGTAACATCACTATACCATAGAGGACTAGAACCATACAGGGTAACATCACTATACCATAGAGGACTATAACCATACAGGGTAACATCACTATACCATAGAGGACTAGAACCATGCAGGGTAACATCACTAGACCATAGAGGACTAGAACCATGCAGGGTAACATCACTATACCATAGAGGACTAGAACCATACAGGGTAACATCACTATACCATAGAGGACTAGAACCGCCCCGTTACTTCAAAATAAAACCACATCGCTTCCGCCCCGTTACTTCAAAATAAAAAAGGTTCTGTGTGTCTGTGTGAGGGTTCTGTGTGAAGGTTCCATGTGAAGTTCTGTGTGAAGGTTCTGTGTGTCTGTGTGAAGGTTCCGTGTGTCTGTGTGAAGGTTCCGTGTGTCTGTGTGAAGGTTCCGTGTGAAGGTTCCGTGTGTCTGTGTGAAGGTTCCGTGTGTCCGTGTGAAGGTTCCGTGTTACATTACATTACATGTCATTTAGCAGACGCTTTTATCCAAAGCGACTTCCAATAAGTGCATCAACCTAGAGTACAAACCAAGAACAACAAGAACACAGGAAGCAACACTTCCTCAACTCAGTCGAACCACAAAAGCACCACAATAAGTGCCATCCCAGTGCCACTGAAGTGCAAATCTGTGTTTTAATCCACATATAGTCTAAAGGTGTGTTTTCAGTCTCCGGCGGAAGATGTAGAGACTTCCTGCTATCCTGATGTCAGTGGGGAGCTCGTTCCACCACTGAGGAGCAGGACAGCAAACAGTCTGGATGTAGAGTGATTAGCTCGAGGTGCAGTAGTCACAAGTCGATTGGCTGTTGCCGAGCGGAGAGAACGTGCCGGGGTGTACGGTGTGACCACATCCAGGATGTAGACGGGGCCCGATCCGCTCAGAGCACGGTACCAAGAACCAGTGTTTTGAAGCGGATGCTGCTCCACCGGGAACCACGAAGAGAGCGGAGGAGCGGAGTGGAGGAGCGGTGTGGTGTGGGTGAATTTCGGGAGGCTGAAGACCAGTCGAGCTGCTGCATTCTGGATGAGCTGCAGAGGTCGGATGGCCTTAGCAGGTAGACCAGCCAGGAGGGAGTTGCAGTAGTCGAGGCGTGAAATGACCAGAGCCTGGACCAGAACCTGTGCCGCCTTCTGAGTAAGAAGAGGCCGTGTTCTCCTGATGTTGTGCAGCATGGACCTACAGGAACGCGTTGTCACAGTGATGTTGGCCGTCAGGTTGACTGTCGAGTGTCACCGCGAGGTTCCTGGCAGTCGGGGGCGGGGCCAACACAGAGCTGGTGAAGGTGGTAGTCAGGTCATGGGTGGGGGAGCCTTTCCCTGAAGGAATAGCAGCTCGGTCTTGTCAGGGTTGATTTTCAGGTGGTGAGCAGATGTCCACTGAGAGATGTCGGTCAGACAGGCAGAGATTCGCGCCGCCACCCGTGTTTCGGCCGGTGGAAACGAGAAGATCAGTTGGGTGTCATCGGCATAGCGATGGTAGGAGAAGCCATGCGAACGAATGACAGAGCCGAGAGAATTTGTGTACAGAGAGAAGAGCACGGGACCCAGGACGGAGCCTTGAGGGACCCCATAGTGAGAGGAAGAGGAGGGGACCCAGGACGGAGCCTTGAGGGACCCCATAGTGAGAGGAAGAGGAGGGGACCCAGGACGGAGCCTTGAGGAACCCCATAGTGAGAGGATGAGGAGGGGACCCAGGATGGAGCCTTGAGGAACCCCATAGTGAGAGGAAGAGGAGGGGACCCAGGACGGAGCCTTGAGGACCCCATAGTGAGAGGAAGAGGAGGGACCCAGGACGGAGCCTTGAGGAACCCCATAGTGAGGAAGGACGAGGAGGGGACGCAGGACGGAGCCTTGAGGCACCCCAGTAGTGAGAGGAAGAGGAGGGACCCAGGACGGAGCCTTGAGGACCCCATAGTGAGAGGAAGAGGAGGGACCCAGGACGGAGCCTTGAGGAACCCCAGTAGTGAGAGGAAAAGGAGGGACCCAGGACGGAGCCTTGAGGAACCCCATAGTGAGAGGAAGAGGAGGGGACCCAGGACAGAGCCTTGAGGAACCCCATAGTGAGAGGAAGAGGAGGGGACCCAGGACGGAGCCTTGAGGAACCCCATAGTGAGAGGAAGAGGAGGGGACCCAGGACGGAGCCTTGAGGGACCCCATAGTGAGAGGAAGAGGAGGGGACCCAGGACGGAGCCTTGAGGGACCCCATAGTGAGAGGAAGAGGAGGGACCCAGGATGGAGCCTTGAGGGACCCCATAGTGAGAGGAAGAGGAGGGGACCCAGGATGGAGCCTTGAGGGACCCCATAGTGAGAGGAAGAGGAGGGGACCCAGGACGGAGCCTTGAGGGACCCCATAGTGAGAGGAAGAGGAGGGGACCCAGGATGGAGCCTTGAGGGACCCCATAGTGAGAGGAAGAGGAGGGGACCCAGGATGGAGCCTTGAGGAACCCCATAGTGAGAGGAAGAGGAGGGGACCCAGGATGGAGCCTTGAGGAACCCCATAGTGAGAGGAAGAGGAGGGGACCCAGGATGGAGCCTTGAGGAACCCCATAGTGAGAGGAAGAGGAGGGGACCCAGGATGGAGCCTTGAGGAACCCCATAGTGAGAGGAAGAGGAGGGGACCCAGGACGGAGCCTTGAGGAACCCCATAGTGAGAGGAAGAGGAGGGGACCCAGGACGGAGCCTTGAGGAACCCCATAGTGAGAGGAAGAGGAGGGGACCCAGGACGGAGCCTTGAGGGACCCCATAGTGAGAGGAAGAGGAGGAGACCCAGGACGGAGCCTTGAGGGACCCCATAGTGAGAGGAAGAGGAGGGGACCCAGGACGGAGCCTTGAGGGACCCCATAGTGAGAGGACAAGGATCAGACACAGATCCTCTCCAAGTTACCCGGTGTGTGGTCATAAGGAAGAGGAAGAGAAGTGCAGTACCTGAGATCCCAGGTCCTGAAGAGAAGAGATCAGGATCTGGTGGTTCACGGTGTCAAATGCTGCAGAAAGGTCGAGAAGGATAAGGACAGAGGAGAGAGAGGCTGCTCTAGCAGAGTGAAGGATAAGGACAGAGGAGAGAGGCTGCTCTAGCAGAGTGAAGGATAAGGACAGAGGAGAGAGAGGATGCTCTAGCAGAGTGAAGCTGCTCAGCAAGGAGGCCAGTCTCTGTCGAGTGGCCTTGACTCCAGACTGGTGAGGGTCAAGAAGGCTGTTACTGTGGAGACAGGAGGACACTTGGCTCAAGAGAGCTCGCTCCAGAGTTTTGGAGAGAAAAGGAAGAAGAGAGACCGGTCTGTAGTTGCTGACTTCAGACGGGTCAACCGTGTGTCTTGTCTTGTGTCCTTGTGACACATCTGACTTCAGATCAGCTGCTCTCTGGAGTCAGAGTGGTTCTGCTCAGACGGTTCTCCTCCAGAACACACAGAACATCATTGGACTATCTGTGGTTGTGACGGACTGCCCCCTAGTGGCCGAACGAGGAACTTCACTCCCAGATGAAAATGAGATGAAGATGATGATTAGAAATAGTTCCAGGTCTCTTGATATGATCAGAAGAAATCACATCTTGATTTAATGACCGTTCCAGTGATGTAGACGAAGAGGAAGAAGTTCTGAAGGGAGATAATGTTTACACACAAACAAGAGCTCAACAACATTTGTTTACAAAGTAGAGCTGCTACCTTTATTGTGTATCTATTGTCACCTTGTTGTGCTATGAAGGAATATCTCCCCCGGGATGAATAACATCTTTATTTATGTATATGTATATATTCACATTTATATATATATATTTACACACATATATATATATATATATTACATGTATATACACTACCGTTCAAAAGTTTGGGATCACCCAGACAATTCCGTGTCATCCATGAAAAATCACACTTTTATTCATCAAATTGTAGGGGTATACAAATTCACGAGGGCCCTTTAAGGAAAGGGGCGTAGCCCTGGTGACGAAGGGGGTTAAAGGGCACCAGGAAGTAGCGAAGGACACAGGTGTTGGAAAGGAAAATAAACAACCACGAGCAAGCAGAATCACTCGACTCCTCGTTATTTTCCACGCACCTACAAAATGAATATAAAATATAGTCAAGACATTGACAAGGTTAGAAATAATGATTAATATTTGAAGTATTAATTTTGTTCTTCAAACTTCAAGCTCAAAGGAAGGCCAGTTGTATCGCTTATATCACCAGCATAACTGTTTTCAGCTGTGCTAACATAATTGCACGGGTTTTCTAATCATCCATTAGTCTTCTAAGGCGATAACACAATGTACCATCAGAACACTGGAGTGATGATGAAATGGGCCTCTATACACCTCTGGAGACATGTCATTAGAAACCAGACGTTCCACCTAGAAGAGTCATTTACCACATTAACAATGTAGAGAGGGTATTTATGATTAATGTTATCTTTATTGAAAAAACAGTGCTTTTCTTTGAAAAATAAAGTCATTTCTAAGTGATCCCAAACTTTTGAATGGTAGTGTATATATATATATGTAATATATATGTAATATATATATTTACATAAATATATATTACATATATATATGTAATATATATATTTACAGATATATATGTAATATATATATATGTAATATATGTAATATATATATATATATATATGTGTGTGTGTAAATATACATTACGTTCTTCTTTCTCCAGACGTCTCCTCACGCTCCGCTGCCACAAGGACAGATACAGGAGAACCTGCCGCCGGCTCTGAGGCTCTACAACAGATCACCTCCTGCCAGATCGCAATAACTACAATAATAACTCCATATCCACACTATGTTGACCTGCACTTCACACATTTCATTTTCATTTACACTACAAACATCCACACACTTTGCATTTTGCACACTGTCTATATTTAATGCAGTCATTAGTATTGTATTGTGTATGCATATATGTTGTATATATATACATATATATTTTACTTTATATACTTTGCACAGTCATTGTATTATATTTGTTTGTGTGTGTGTATCGATATATACATATATGTTTCATTTTATATACATATATATACTTCATTTTGTATTTTATATTTTACTTGTATACATCTATATCTTTCATCCCTGTTTTTTATATTTTCTATTTTATTCTCGTGTGTTTAGTTTATTGGTGCTGCTACTGTGACGACAAATTTCCCCTTGGGGATTAATAAAGTATATATCTATCTATCTATCTATTAGTTCCCATTCATTTGTTTCCCTGTTAATAATAAATAATAATTTTATCTTAAAAGAAAAATGTCAACCTGCGAATTTTAAACTGAAAAATAATGTGATGTGTTTTTAATTCAATTCAATTCAATTCAGTTTATTTGTATAGCCCAATTTCACAAATTACAAATTTGTCTCGGAGTGCTTTACAATCTGTACACATAGACATCCCTGCCCCAAAACCTCACATCGGACCAGGAAAACTCCCAAATAACCCTTCAGGGGGAAAAAAAGGGAAGAAACCTGGAGGAGAGCAACAGAGGAGGATCCCTCTCCTAGGATGGACAGATGCAATAGATGTAATGTGTACAGAAGGACAGATTTAGAGTTAAAATACATTCAATGAATATGACAGAGTGTATGAATAGTTCATAGTAGGCATATTCCACGATGGAGACTTCCACGATCCATCAGGCAGATGGCGGTGGGGAGGAGGAGTGGGCGGAGTCTCAACAGGACAGTGGCGTAGTCATGAGCAGGAATTTACGACCCAGACGATCCATCAGGCAGATAGATTTATGCCGTCTCATAGGGTCCGATGACCCCATGAGACGTAAAGTCAAAAGGACTTCCGGGGAGAAAGCAGAGTTAGTAACGTGTGATTGAGAGATGAAAATTCATCCTTAAGGAGAGAAAAGAGGAGATAGGTACTCAGTGCATCCTAAAACGTCCCCCGGCAGCTATAAGCCTATAGCAGCATATCAAGGGGCTGGACCAGGTGAACCTGATTCAGCCCTAACTATAAGCTCTGTCAAAGAGGAAGGTCTTAAGTCTACTCTTAAACGAGGTGACTGTGTCTGCCTCCCGGACTGAAATTGGAAGCTGGTTCCATAAAAGAGGAGCTTGATAACAAGGCTCTGGCTCCCATTCTACTTTTTAAGACTCTAGGAACTACAAGTAGTCCCGCATTTAGTGAGCGTAGCTCTAGTGGGCAATATGGTACGACAAGCTCCTTAAGATATGATGGAGCATCACCAATCAAGGCTTTGTAGGTTAAGAGAAGAATTTTAAAAGTGATTCTTGATTTTACTGGGAGCCAGTGCAGAGCAGCTAGTGCAGGAGTGATGTGATCTCTTTTCTTAGTTTTAGTGAGAACACGAGCTGCAGCATTCTGGATCAACTGAGGGACCTAAGAGATTTATTAGAGCAGCCTGCTAATAAGGAGTTAGAGTAATCCAGTCTCGAAGTAACGAACGCTGTGAACCAATTTTTCTGCATCTTTTGAGACAAGATGTGCCTGATTTTTGAAATATTACGTAGATGAAAGAATGCAGTCCTTGAGATTTGCTTTACGTGGGAGTTAAAGGACAAGTCCCGATCAAAGATAACGCCAAGATTCTTTACAGTGGTGTTGGATGCCAGGGCAATGCCGTCTACAGAATCCACATCACCAGATAATTGATCTCTGAGGTGCTCAGGGCCGATTAAAATTACTTCGGTTTTGTCTGAGTTTAACAGTTTAATCAGTTTCATAATGTGAGAAAAATATAAATGTTCTTCTTGACAGAAAATCTAAACGCACACACACACGCATGCGTGCACAGACACACACACACACATATGCATGCGCATGCATACACTTGCTTGCTTGCTTGTAGTTGTCCATGAAGCCGATGATGACGTCCACTTCTGACTCAGCGGTGAGTCTCTGGTGGCCGTGTCGTCCTCTCCTGGATCCACAGGTCTTGTCGCAGGTGGACATGCGTATGTAGGAGTGGTGGTCCTGGCAACCTTGGTTGTTTTTCTTGTATGCCTTCTTTCCTGCCTCCTGTCCTCCTCCAGTGCTGTGGTCCCGTCTTGACACATCTGACGCCAGGTGTTACGGTCAGCAGCCAAGCCCTCCAGGTCCCCTGGTCTGATTTTACATTTCTTTAGCGCTGTTTTTATCTGGTCTTTATAGCTTCTTCTGCCTCCAGCAGAGCGCTGGCCTCGGGCGAGCTGGCCATACAGCACTTAGTGAGGCAGCCGGTTGAGGGGCATCCTTATCATGTGCCCCAGCCATCGTAGCTGGTAGTGGGATGCACACACACACACACACACACACACACACACACACACACACACACACACACACACACACACACACACACACACACACACACACACACACACACACACACACACACACACACACACACACACACACACACACACACACACACACACACACACACACACACACACACACAGCCTGGTACAACAGTAAACAATAAGACAAAAGCTCTCTGTCCTTTCTGCAGGCTGATCCGACACATCGCTGCTCCACGGGACTCTACAGGACTCTAAAGGACTCCACAGGACTCCACAGGACTCTGTGGTACTCTACAGGACTCCACAGGACGCTGTGGTACTCTACAGGACTCTACAGGACTCTGTGGTACTCTACAGGACTCTACAGGACTCTCCAGGACTCTGTGGTACTCTACAGGACTCTACAGGACTCTGTGGTACTCTACAGGACTCCACAGGACTCCACAGGACTCTACAGGACTCTGTGGTACTCTACAGGACTCTGTGGTACTCTGTGGTACTCTACAGGACTCTGTGGTACTCTACAGGACTCTGTGGTACTCTACAGGACTCTGTGGTACTCTACAGGACTCTGTGGTACTCTGTGGTACTCTACAGGACTCTGTGGTACTCTGTGGTACTCTACAGGACTCTGTGGTACTCTACAGGACTCTGTGGTACTCTGTGGTACTCTACAGGACTCTGTGGTACTCTACAGGACACTCCAGGACTATGGACCCGAAGCATCTCTCCTTGAGCTATCAGCAGCAGCTTCATCCGAAAACAAAGGTAAAGATTAAAATACTGTAGTATAATGAAAACATACTGTAGTATAATGAAAACATACTGTAGTACAATGAAAACATACTGTAGTATAATGAAAACATACTGTAGTATAATGAAAACATACTGTAGTACAATGAAAATATACTGTAGTATAATGAAAACATACTGTAGTACAATGAAAACATACTGTAGTATAATGAAAACATACTGTAGTACAATGAAAACATACTGTAGTATAATGAAAACATACTGTAGTACAATGAAAACATACTGTAGTATAATGAAAACATACTGTAGTACAATGAAAACATACTGTAGTACCGTATTTTTTGCACTATAGGGCGCACTTAAAAGCCTTTAATTTTCTCAAAAAACGACAGTGCGCCTTATAATCCGAAGCGCCGTATATATGGATTAATTCTGGTTTTGTTTACTGACCTCTAAGCGATTTTGTGTGGTACAAGGCGCTCACGGCGCTAAGTCAAAATGTTTTAGTACGACTTTGGTATCATAAAGCCGCACCGCTTGCAGCGTTACGGCTACCGTAGCCAGGAGCGTCACGGAGTAATACATACTGTAGCGACCCTGGGTCAGGAACGCTACGAGACGTAGATGGCTTATAGGGTGTTTATTCAAGGAACATAGAACAAGCTACTGTTGGCCGTAGCCTACGCCAAAACGACAACAAACCGCCGTGAAACCTCAAAACCAGCTTCACGTCTGCTCCGGGTCATAGCTCCGCTCTGAACCCGCGGAACACAACAACGCACACACAACAACATCACTCGCTGTCCAATCACAGACACGCCTCACAGCTACCAGCTGGTGAGACGTTCACTTACATCCGGACATAACATTTCCCTCAGTCCGTTACAATACTGTGCTTCACCATAATATTACAGTGTGTGTATAAGGATCCCAAAATACAACTGAATAAGGTTGGTAGTTATTGTGAATACGCTCATTAACGTTTGAATAATGTTGCGAATTATTGTGAACGCGTTTAATAAAGTTTGATCGACTGAGTTATCTGACTGTTTTTTTCCCGCTGAATGCGCCTTATAGTCCGGTGCGCTTTATATATGAAAAAAGATCGAAAATAGACCATTCATTGACAGTGCGCCTTATAATCTAGTGCGCCCTATAGTGCAAAAAATACGGTATACTGAAAACATACTGTAGTACAATGAAACTAGAATGGGCACTCGGTAGAGCGCATACCTTCGCATATCACAAGATTGGGCATTGAATTATGAACATTTTGGCATTAGTTGCATGCCAATTGGACAAAAATGTATCGTGCTATGGTAAAAAAAGAGTTTGACCTTTCCATGACCTTGACCTTTGACCCGATTGATCCCAAAATCTAATCAAATGGTCCCCGGATGATAACCAATCATCCCACCAAATTTCATGCGATTCAAGAACATTTTGACCTGTTCATGACCTTTGACCTTGACCTTTGACCCGATCGATCCCAAAATCTAGTCAACTGGTCCCCGGATAATAAACAATCATCCCACCAAATTTCATGCGATTCGGTTCAATACTTTTTGAGTTCTGCGAAAGATTTTGACCTGTTCATGACCTTTGACCTTTGACCTGATCGATCCCAAAATCTAATCAACTGGTCCCCGGATAATAAACAATCATCCCACCAAATTTCATGCGATTCGGTTCAATATTTTGACCTGTTCATGACCTTTGACCTTTGACCTTTGACCCGATCGATCCCAAAATCTAATCAACTGGTCCCCGGATAATAAACAATCATCCCACCAAATTTCATGTGATTCGGTTGAATACTTTTTGAGTTTTGCGAATAACACGCATACAAATAAATACATAAATAAATAAATAAATAAATACACGGCGATCAAAACATAACCTTCCGGCATTTTCAATGCGAAGGTAAACATACTGTAGTATAATGAAAACATACTGTAGTACAATGAAAACATACTGTAGTATAATGAAAACATACTGTAGTACAATGAAAACATACTGTAGTACAATGAAAATATACTGTAGTACAATGAAAACATACTGTAGTACAATGAAAACATACTGTAGTATAATGAAAACATACTGTAGTACAATGAAAACATACTGTAGTATAATGAAAACATACTGTAGTACAATGAAAACATACTGTAGTATAATGAAAACATACTGTAGTACAATGAAAACATACTGTAGTATAATGAAAACATACTGTAGTATAATGAAAACATACTGTAGTACAATGAAAA
>NC_079407.1:271837-316774 GCF_029220125.1 Pseudoliparis swirei
CAGTTAAATGTAAAAGATGACATTCAATGACATTAGTGTAGTTTTTAAACTACAACACATATTATCTTTATTTAATGTCCGGAAACTCACAGATGATGTCATCAGTTTCAGAGAATAATACCTTCAGTATGTTTTCATTGTACTACAGTATGTTTTCATTATACTACTGTATGTTTTCATTGTACTACAGTATGTTTTCATTATACTACAGTATGTTTTCATTATACTACAGTATTTTTTCATTATACTACAGTATGTTTCATTTAATACTACAGTAATGTTTTCATTGTACTACAGTATGTTTTCATTATATCACAGTATATTTTCATTTATAACTACAGTATGTTTTCTTTATTTGTACTACAGTATGTTTTCATTATACTACAGTATGTTTTTCATTTGTACTACAGTATGTTTTCATTTATACTACAGTATGTTTTCATTATAACTACAGTATGTTTTCATTGTACTACAGTATATTTTCATTGCTACTGCTGTAGTATGTTTTCATTGTACTACAGTATGTTTTCTACTTATACTACAAGTATGTTTTCATTGTACTACAGTATGTTTTCATTATACTATTAGTGATATGTTTACCTTCGCATTGAAAATGCCGGAAGGTTATGTTTTGATAAGCGCGTGTATTTATTTATTTATTTATTTATTTGTATTTTATTTGTATGCGTGTTGTGTAAAACTCAAAAAGTATTCAAATCAATCCCACATGGAATTTGGTGGGATGATTGTTTATTATCCGGGACCAGTTGATTAGATTTTGGGATCGATCGGGTCAAAGGTCAAAGGTCAAAAGGTCATGAACAGGTCAAAATATTGAACCGAATCGCATGAAATTTGGTGGGATGATTGTTTATTATCCGGGGACCAGTTGATTTAGATTTTGGGATCGATCGGATCCAAGGTCAAAGGTCATGAACAGGTCAAAATCTTTCGCAGGGGCTAAAAAGTATTGGAACCGAATCGCATGAAATTTGGTGGGATGATTGTTTATTATCCAAAGGACCAGTGACTAGATTTTTGGGATCTGATCGGGTCAAGCGTCAAGGTCAAGGTCATGAACAGGGTCAAAATGTTCTTGAATCGCATGAAATTTGGTGGGATGAGTTGGTTATCATCCGGGGACCATTTGATTAGATTTTGGGATCAATCGGGTCAAAGGTCAAGGTCATGAAGGTCAAACTCTTTTTTTTACCATAGTATCGGTTACATTTTGTCCAATTGGCGCTGCAACTGTAATGCCAAACATGTTCATAATTCAATGCCTACAATCTTGTGATAAGCTAAGGTATGCGCTTCAATGAAAGTGCCCATTCTAGTTCTGTATTGTACTACAGTATGTTTTCATTGTACTATTAGTATGTTTTCATTATACTACAGTATATTTCCTCATTTGTACCACAGTATGTTTTCATTATACTACAGTATGTTTTCATTATACTACAGTATGTTTTCATTGTACTACAGTATGTTTTCATTATACTACAGTATTTTAATCTTTACCTTTGTTTTCGGATGAAGCTGCTGCTGATAGCTCAAGGAGAGATGCTTCGGGTCCATAGTCCTGGAGTGTCCTGTAGAGTACCACAGAGTCCTGTAGAGTACCACAGAGTACCACAGAGTCCTGTAGAGTACCACAGAGTCCTGTAGAGTACACAGAGTACCACAGAGTCCTGTAGAGTACCACAGAGTCCTGTAGAGTACCACAGAGTACCACAGAGTCCTGTAGAGTACCACAGAGTCCTGTAGAGTACCACAGAGTACCACAGAGTCCTGTAGAGTACCACAGAGTCCTGTAGAGTACCACAGAGTACCACAGAGTCCTGTAGAGTCCTGTGGAGTCCTGTAGAGTCCTGTAGAGTACCACAGAGTCCTGGAGAGTCCTGTAGAGTCCTGTAGAGTACCACAGAGTCCTGTAGAGTCCTGTAGAGTCCTGTAGAGTCCTGTAGAGTACCACAGAGTCCTGTAGAGTACCACAGAGTCCTGGAGAGTCCTGTAGAGTACCACAGAGTCCTGTAGAGTCCTGTAGAGTACCACAGAGTCCTGTGGAGTCCTGTGGAGTCCTGTAGAGTACCACAGAGTCCTGTGGAGTCCATTAGAGTCCTTTAGAGTCCTGTAGAGTCCCGTGGAGCAGCGATGTGTCGGATCAGCCTGCAGAAAGGACAGAGAGCTTTTGTCTTATTGTTTACTGTTGTACCAGGCTGTGTGTGTGTGTGTGTGTGTGTGTGTGTGTGTGTGTGTGCATCCCACTACCAGCTACGATGGCTGGGGCACATGATAAGGATGCCCCTCAACCCGCTCCCTCACTAGGTGCTGTATGGCCAGCTGGCGAGGCCATGCAGCTCTGCTGGAGGCAGAAGAAGCTATAAAGACCAGATAAAAACAGCGCTAAAGAAATGTAAATCAGACCAGGGACCTGGAGGCTTGGCTGCTGACCGTAACACCTGGCGTCAGATGCTGTCAAGAGCGGGACCACAGCACTGGAGGAGGACAGGAGGCAGGAGAAAAGAAGGCATACAAGAAAAACAACCAAGGTTGCCAGGACCACCACTCCTACATGCATGTGTCCACCTGCGACAAGACCTGTGGATCCAGGAGAGACGACCACGGCCACCAGAGACTCACCGCTGAGTCAGAAGTGGACGTCATCATCGGCTTCATGGACAACTACAAGCAAGCAAGCAAGTTTATGCATGCGCATGCATATGTGTGTGTGTGTGTGTGTCTGTGCACGCATGCGTGTGTGTGTGCGTTTAGATTTTCTGTCAAGAAGAACATTTATATTTTTCTCACATTATGAAACTGATTAAAAACACATCACATTATTTTTCAGTTTAAAATTCGCAGGTTGACATTTTTCTTTTAAGATAAAATTATTATTTATTATTAACAGGGAAACAAATGAATGGGAACTAATAGATAGATAGATATATACTTTATTAATCCCCAAGGGGAAATTTGTCGTCACAGTAGCAGCACCAATAAACTAAACACACGAGAATAAAATATAAAATATAAAAAACAGGGATGAAAGATATAGATGTATACAAGTAAAATATAAAATACAAAATGAAGTATATATATGTATATAAAATGAAACATATATGTATATATCGATACACACACACAAACAAATTGTTACGAACTCAGACACTTAGGAAGTAGGACCCAATTGCACGACCCGGGAGACAGAGATAAAGTATTTGTAAGTACTTTATTTTTCGGTTCTGCAGTGAACAAATGAAAGCGCTCACGTAGTGAGGATCAAAACTTTCCAGAGCACAACATAACCCGACCTGATCATGGCAAAGACCAGACGAACTGACAAGGAACACTGGGAGACAGGGAATTTAAGCACATGGTAACAAGACACAGGTGGACACAATGAGGGCGGGGCTGACACTGATGAGCATAGGAGACAGGTGTGATGACAGGTGAAAACAATCAGGAAGCCTGGAATGAGAGAAAGCTAACCTAAATAGCATGAACCTCTCTACATATCTGTCGGTGCACAACAGTACCTCTAGGGCCAACTCCTGATGGCCCAGGCTGATTGTAAAGTCGTGGATAAGAGTCTTGTCTCGATAAATGAAGCAGCTATCCAGCTTCTAGCCCAGGACCGTAACCTTCCAGTCTACTAGGAATTGCTTGCCCTCCCCTATTACGGACCTCCAGTAGCTACGGACCTTGTAAACGTCACCCCCTTCAAAGAACTGGGGCGGTGGAGGGGGCTTGGAGGCGGGAACAAGTGTGCTCTCACACACCGGCTTGATTTTACTAACGTGAAACGTTGGGTGCACTCTCAAGGTCCTGGGGAGTTGCAAGCGTCGGCCTTGGGTTGATGACTCTGGACACTGGAAACGGACCCACAAATCTGGAGCCAGTTTCTTTGAGGCGACATGGAGTGGTAAGTCTTTGGTAGAGAGCCAAACCTTTGGCCTGACTGTAGGAGGGAGCGACCCTGCGATGAACGTCCGCAACAGCCTTCATCCGAGCTGAACTGGAGAAGAGACTGGCGAGCACCAGCTCAAACTCTGCGACAACGTCTGATCATGGCATGTGCCGATGGAACCATCACCTCTTCCTCGTTGTTAGGAAAAGTGGAGGCTGGAAACCATTGACACAATGGAATGGAGAGAGACCTGTGGCCTTTGTGAGGAAGGGTATTGTGGGCAACCTCGACCCATGTGAGGTGGTCACCCAGGTGGTCTGGTTCGAGACGACAACGAGCGTAGTCTCTAGTTCTTGGTTCAGACGCCCGACTGTCCATTTGACTGAGGGTGATATCCTGATGACAGGCTGACGGTGGCACCTATGAGTCGACAAAACTCTTTCCAGAAGGCGGAAATGAATTGTGGACCCCTGTCGGAAACAATGTCATTAGGGAATCCATGGATCCTGAATACTTGATTCATCATGACCTCTGCGGTGACTTTGGCAGAGGGAAGCTTGGTCAATGGGATGAAGTGAGCCATCTTTGAAAATCGATCAACCACTGTTAGAACCGTAGTCTTGCCTCTGGATGAGGGAAATCATGTCACAAAATCCATCGAAATGTGTGACCAAGGACGATGGGGAATCGGCAGCGGCTGGAGCAAGCCCATCTTAACTTGAGATGAGGTCTTATTACATACACACACGGACAAGCCGCTACATACTGCCAAATTTTTCTTCATGGATGGCCACCAGAAACGTTGTTGAATCCTGAACATTGTTCTTGCTACTCCCGGATGGCACGAAAGCACAGATGAGTGAGCCCAGTGGATGACCTGAGGAAGAGCCTCAGGAACAAACAGCAGATTGTTGGGACACTGGCTCGGCGCCGGATTCATGAGATCTGCCTCTTTAACGTCTGACTCCACTTGCCAGGAAAAGGCCCGATCACCCGGTTAAGTGGAAGGATGGTCTTGGGCTCACCGCAAGTGGTTGGGATCGTAAAGACGAGACAGCATCGGGTTTTGATTCTGAGACCGGGACGAAAAGAGAGTGTGAAGTTGAATCTACTAAGAAAAGTGTCCACCTGGCCTGACGGGAGTTGAGGCGCTTAGCCTTCTTATATATTCTAGATTCTTGTGATCTGTCCAGACTAAAAACGGTTGCTCTGCACCCTCTAGCCAGTGTCTCCATTCCTCGAGGGCAGCTTTTACAGCTAACAATTCCTTGTTTCCACGTCATAATTCCGCTCTGCGTTGTCAACTTCCGACAGGTAAGCACATGGATGCATCTTGTTGTCTTCTGCAGAACGTTGAGACAGTACTCCTCCAATTCCCTCATTGGAAGCATCCACCTCGACCATAAACTGGCGCTGGGGATCTGAATGGTGAGTATGGGAGCTGATGTGAATCTATCTCTGAGAAGTTTTAAAGCAAGATCCGCCTGGGGGTCCACTTGAAGGAACCTTAGGAGAAGTCAGAACATGCAGAGGAGCAGCAACAGAACTGAAATTCCTAATAAACTTCCTATAGAAGTTAGCAAATCCTAGGAACTGCTGAACCTTTTTCCTGGAGTCTGGTGTGGGCCACTGGGATACTGCACTGACTTTCGCAGGATCCATTTGGATATGATTAGGTGAGACTATGTATCCTAAGAAAGACACCTCTTCTGTGTGGAACTCGCACTTCTCTGCCTTGACATATAGCTGATTATCCAGTAGTTTCTGCAAAACTTGAGGACATGGTTAACATGAGATTTAGCGTCTGGGGAGAAAATCAGTCTATCTTCCAGATACACAAACATTGAAATATTCAAGAATTCCCAAAACCTCATTCACAAAAGCTTGAAAACAGCCGGTATTGCACAGTCCAAAGGCATTACCAAGTACTCATAGTGACCATTCTGAGTGTTGAATCCAGTCTTCCACTCCATCCCCTTGTTTTATTCTAACCAAGTGATATGCATTTCTTAAACCAACTTGGTGAATATCTTGGCAACGATTTGAAGCAGTTCAAAGCAGATGACATGAGTGGCAGAGGATAGGTTCTTCACCGTAATGTCATTTAGTGGACTGTAGTCTATGCAAGGTCTCAGAGACCCGTCTTTCCCACAAAGAATCCGCTCCGGCTGGAGGCGATGAAGGACGGATAATCCCTGATTTGAGTGAAGAGGAGATGTATTCATCCATTGCTGTTCTCTCAGGTCTCGAAATCGAGTAAAGTCTCCCTTGGGAATGGGGGCCCCGTAAGAGATCAATGGGACAGTCAAAATCTCGGTGAGGAGGTAGCGACAAGGCTTTAGACTTGTTAAGCTTCTTTAAATCATGGTAACAGGAAGGTACCTTGTGTAGATCAGGATAGTCAGGGTGATCTATAATGATCCTACTAGAGTCTGTTGGTGCATTAATAGGTTGCGTTTACACCTGCCTTACAATCCTCTCCCATTCCTTAACTTTCCTGAAGGCCAGTCTATGTGAGGATTGTGGATCTTCAGCCAAGGAAACCCCAAAATAATCGGTGCTGAGTCGACTCAAAATATGAAATTGCATGCTCGGTATGGTCCTTATTTATAGTAACCGTATGGGCTCAGTGCAATGGGTAACTGTGAACAACAAGCGGTCGTCTAAGGCACTGTCACTAACAGGATGAGATAGCGGGGCAGTGTTTATTTTTAGCTGGTTGACTAGGTCCAAGACTACAAGGCTATCGTCAGCCCCTAAGTCTGGCTGATTACACCCTGGTCAATGGTCTGATTGTTAATACAAATGTCTACCTGGTAACAGGTCGAGGAGGGAAGTCTGGGAAACTTGCTCACCAGCGCCTCCTTTGACTGGTGAGCACGAACTTTTCCCGGTCATGAAGCGAGTATATGAACCGGCTGACCGCAGTAGAAACAGCAACCTCCCGAGACGGCGCTGCCTCTCCTCCAGAGAAAGCCTGGTTCTTCCAAGCACATGGGTTCACCAGTCATTCGGAAGTGTAGTCCTCTGATGGTCCGGTAACATGAGTTGGAAATCCTCCGCTGGCGCGCCCCTCGAGGCGAATTCTGGAAGCTGGGAATAACATCTCGGTTAAATCGGCGCGCCCTCTCTTTTCGAAGGCGGTTATCGATCCGGATGGCACAGCGATGAGGATTCCAGATCCCGGTGTCTCCAGTGGAGCCAGCTGGTCCTTTATCGGTTCCGAAAGTCCTGTCATGAAGGCGTCACGAAGAGCCGGAACATTCCATCCGCTATCCGCTGCTGCTGCACGAACTCGATGGCATAATCAACCACCTGACGGTTGAGCTGACGATTTGAAACAGTCTTCTGCTGGCCTCCGCAGGCGATGAGTGGTCAAATGCGCCTCATAGTCTCTATGAAATCGGCCAATGGTAACATAGTTCGGTGTCTCTAGACCATTCTGCAGTAGCCCAGGCTGCAGCTCTTCCCGTTAAATGAGACACAATAAACGCCACTTTACCATGCTCAGATAAAAAGCTGCTGGGTTGTGTTGAAAATGCAGATCACACTGTACCAGAAAGGCTCTGCAATTCGAAGAGTCTCCGGAAAATCTCCGGAAGAGCCAGCCGTAACGGGAGGAAACAGCCTGATTCTGGGTCGTCAGCTGGAGTATTGACAGGCAAACTCTCAGCTGTGGATGACGTCACCGGAGGAGCAGTCTGTTGATGAGTGAAAATTATTCATTTGGGCAACCAGTTGTTGAATCTGTGTAGATAATTCTTCCTGAACCCCGCCTGGCGTCCTCTCAGCTCTTGTATTTCCGGCTGACTTTGTCCAGTTTTTCCTCGTGATGAAAAATCGTCACGCCTGTACCGACAGAGCGGCGTGAGCGTTCTTGGGTCGGCTGGGTCCATAATGTGGTCAGTCTGTTCTGTTACGAACTCAGACACTTAGGAAGCAGGACCCAATTGCACGACCGGAGACAGAGATAAAGTATTTGTAAGTACTTTATTTTTCAAGTTCTGCAGTGAACAAATGAAAGCCACGTGGTGAGGGATCAAAAACCTTTCAGAGCACAACATAACCCGACCTGATCATGGCAAAAGACCAGGCAGACTGACAAGGAACACTGGGAGACAGGGGAATTTAAGCACATGGTAACAAGACACAGGTGGGACCAATCAGGGGCGGGGCTGACACTGATGAGCATAGGAGACAGGTGTGATGACAGGTGAAAACAATCAGGAAGCCTGGAATGAGAGAAAGCTAACATAAATGACATGAACCTCTCTAGCATATCTGTCGGTGCACAACACAAATATAATACAATGACTGTGCAAAGTATATAAAGTAAAATATAAAATATATATGTATATATATAGAACATATATGCATACACAATACAATACTAATGACTGCATTAAATATAGACAGTGTGCAAAATGCAAAGTGTGTGGATGTTTGTAGTGTAAATGAAAATGAAATGTGTGAAGTGCAGGTCAACATAGTGTGGATATGGAGTTATTATTGTAGTTATTGCGATCTGGCAGGAGGTGATCTGTTGTAGAGCCTCAGAGCCGTGCAGGTTCTCCTGTATCTGTCCTTGTGGCGGAGGCGTGAGGAGACGTCTGGAGAAAGAAGAACGTAATGTATATTTACACACACATATATATATATATATATTACATATATTATATATTTAATGTTTATATATATATATTACATATATATTCGTAAATATATATATTACATATATATGTAATATATATTTATGTAAATATATATATTACATATATATTACATATATATATATACACTACCATTCAAAAGTTTGGGATCACTTAGAAATGACTTTATTTTTCAAAGAAAAGCACTGTTTTTTCAATGAAGATAACATTAATCATAAATACCCTCTCTACATTGTTAATGTGGTAAATGACTCTTCTAGGTGGAACGTCTGGTTTCTAATGACATGTCTCCAGAGGTGTATAGAGGCCCATTTCATCATCACTCCAGTGTTCTGATGGTACATTGTGTTATCGCCTAGAAGACTAATGGATGATTAGAAAACCCCAGTAAGTATGTTAGCACAGCTGAAAACAGTTATGCTGGTGATATAAGCGATACAACTGGCCTTCCTTTGAGCTTGAAGTTTGAAGAACAAAATTAATACTTCAAATATTAATCATTATTTCTAACCTTGTCAATGTCTTGACTATATTTTATATTCATTTTGTAGGTGCGTGGAAAATAACGAGGAGTCGAGTGATTCTGCTTGCTCGTGGTTGTTTATTTTCCTTTCCAACACCTGTGTCCTTCGCTACTTCCTGGTGCCCTTTAACCCCCTTCGTCACCAGGGCTACGCCCCTTTCCTAAAGGCCTCGTGAATTTGTATACCCCTACAATTTGATGAATAAAAGTGTGATTTTTCATGGATGACACGGAATTGTCTGGGTGATCCCAAACTTTTGAACGGTAGTGTATATACATGTAATATATATATATATATATGTGTGTAAATATATATATATAAATGTGAATATATACATATACATAAATAAAGATGTTATTCATCCCGGGGGAGATATTCCTTCATAGCACAACAAGGTGACAATAGATACACAATAAAGGTAGCAGCTCTACTTTGTAAACAAATGTTGTTGAGCTCTTGTTTGTGTGTAAACATTATCTCCCTTCAGAACTTCTTCCTCTTCGTCTACATCACTGGAACGGTCATTAAATCAAGATGTGATTTCTTCTGATTTCATATCAAGAGACCTGGAACTATTTCTAATCATCATCTTCATCTCATTTTCATCTGGGAGTGAAGTTCCTCGTTCGGCCACTAGGGGGCAGTCCGTCACAACCACAGATAGTCCAATGATGTTCTGTGTGTTCTGGAGGAGAACCGTCTGAGCAGAACCACTCTGACTCCAGAGAGCAGCTGATCTGAAGTCAGATGTGTCACATTGACAAGGACACAAGACACACGGTTGACCCGTCTGAAGTCAGCAACTACAGACCGGTCTCTCTTCTTCCTTTTCTCTCCAAAACTCTGGAGCGAGCTCTCTTGAGCCAAGTGTCCTCCTATCTCCACAGCAACAGCCTTCTTGACCCTCACCAGTCTGGAGTCAAGGCCACTCGACAGAGACTGGCCTCCTTGCTGAGCAGCTTCACTCTGCTAGAGCATCCTCTCTCCTCTGTCCTTATCCTTCACTCTGCTAGAGCATCCTCTCTCCTCTGTCCTTATCCTTCACTCTGCTAGAGCAGCCTCTCTCTCCTCTGTCCTTATCCTTCTCGACCTTTCTGCAGCATTTGACACCGTGAACCACCAGATCCTGATCTCTTCTCTTCAGGACCTGGGATCTCAGGTACTGCACTCGCTATTCTCTTCCTAGGTTAACGACCACAACTACGGGGTAACGCGGAGAGGATCTGTGTCTGATCCTCTTCCTCTCACTATGGGGTCCCTCAAGGCTCCGTCCTGGGTCCCCTCCTCTTCCTCTCACTATGGGGTCCCTCAAGGCTCCGTCCTGGGTCCCCTCTTCCTCTCACTATGGGGTTCCTCAAGGCTCCATCCTGGGTCTCCTCCTCTTCCTCTCACTATGGGGTTCCTCAAGGCTCCATCCTGGGTCCCCTCCTCTTCCTCTCACTATGGGGTTCCTCACTCCAGTCCTGGGTCCCTCCTCTTCCTCTCACTATGGGGTTCCTCAAGGCTGCCCTGGGTCCCCTCTTTCCTCATGGGGTCCCAAGGCTCCCCCTGGGTCCCTGCTCTTCCTCTCACTATGGGGTTCCTCAAGGCTCCATCCTGGGTCCCTCCTCTTCCTCACTCACTATGGGGTCCTCAAGGCTCCGTCCTGGGTCCCCTCCTTCCTCTCACTGTGGGGTCCTCAAGGCCATCCTGGGTCCCTCCTCTTCCTCTCACTATGGGGTTCCTCAAGGCCCGGCCCTGGGTCCCTCCTCTTCCTCTCACTGGGGTCCTCAAGGCCCCGTCCTGGGTCCCTCCTCTTTCCTCTCACTATGGGGTCCCTCAAGGTTCGTCCTGGGTCCCTCCTCTCACTATGGGGTTCCTCAAGGCTCCATCCTGGGTCCCTCCTCTTCCTCTCACTATGGGGTCCCTCAGGGCCCGTCCTGGGTCCCTCCTCTTCCTCTCACTATGGGGTCCCCTCAGGCTCCGTCCTGGGTCCTCCTGCTTCCTCTCACTATGGGGTCCTCAAGGCTCGTCCTGGGTCCCTCCTCTTCCCTCTCACTATGGGGTTCCTCAAGGCTCCATCCTGGGTCCCCTCCTCTTCCTCTCACCATGGGGTCCCTCAAGGCTCTGTCCTGGGTCCCTCCTCTTCCTCTCACTATGGGGTTCCTCAAGGCCCTCCTGGGTCCCTCCTCTTCCCTCTCACTATGGGGTTCTCAAGGCTCCGCCCTGGGTCCCCTCCTCTTCCTCTCACTATGGGGTTCCTCAAGGCTCTGTCCTGGGTCCCCTCCTCTTCCTCTCACTACTGGGGTTCCTCAAGGCTCCGTCCTGGGTCCCCTCCTCTTCCTCTCACTACTGGGGTTCCTCAAGGCTCCGTCCTGGGTCCCCTCCTCTTCCTCTCACTATGGGGTTCCTCAAGGCTCCGTCCTGGGTCCCTCCTCTTCCCTCACTATGGGGTTCCTCAAGGCTCCGTCCTAGGTCCCTCCTCTTCCTCTCACTATGGGGTCCCTCAAGGCTCCGTCCTGGGTCCCCTCCTCTTCTCTCACTATGGGGTTCCTCAAGGCTCCGTCCTGGGTCCCCTCCTCTTCCTCTCACTATGGGGTCCCTCAAGGCTCCGTCCTGGGTCCCCTCCTCTTCTCTCTGTGGGGTCCCTCAAATTCTCTCTGGCTCTGTCATTCGTTCATGGCTTCTCTACTGTAGCCATGCCGATGACCCAACCAATCTTCTGCTTCCACCGTCCGAAACACAGGTGGCGGCGCGAATCTCTGCCTGTCTGACTGACATCTCTCAGTGGATGTCTGCTCACCACCTGAAGATCAACCCTGACAAGACTGAGCTACTATTCCTTCCAGGGAAAGGCTCCCCCACCCATGACCTGACTACCACCTTCAACAGCTCTGTGTTGGCCCCTACCCTGACTGCCAGGAACCTCGGGGTGACACTCGACAGTCAACCTGACGGCCAACATCACTGTGACGACGCGTTCCTGTAGGTACATGCTGCACAACATCAGGAGAACACGGCCTCTTCTTACTCAGAAGGCGGCACAGGTTCTGGTCCAGGCTCTGGTCATTTCACGCCTCGACTACTGCAACTCCCTCCTGGCTGGTCTACCCGCTCAGGCCAGCCGACCTCTGCAGCTCATCCAGAATGCAGCAGCTCGACTGGTCTTCAGCCTCCCGAAATTCACCCACACCACTCCGCTCCTCCGCTCTCTTCGTGGTTCCCGGTGGAGCAGCATCCGCTTCAAAACACTGGTTCTTGGTACCGTGCTCTGAGCGGATCGGGCCCCGTCTACATCCTGGATGTGGTCACACCGTACACCCCGGCACGTTCTCTCCGCTCGGCAACAGCCGACCGTCTTGTGCCTCCTGCACCTCGAGCTCATCACTACATCCAGACTGTTTGCTGTCCTGCTCCTCAGTGGTGGAACGAGCTCCCCACTGACATCAGGACAGCAGAAAGTCTCTACATCTTCCGCCGGAGACTGAAAACACACCTTTAGACTATATCTGGATTAAAACACAGATTTGCACTTCAGTGGCACTGGGATGGCATTTATTGTGGTGCTTTTGTGGTTCGACTGAGTTGAGGAAGTGTTGCTTCCTGTGTTCTTGTTGTTCTTGGTTTGTACTCTAGGTTGATGCACTTATTGGAAGTCGCTTTGGATAAAAGCGTCTGCTAAATGACATGTAATGTAATGTAACACGGAACCTTCACACGGACACACGGAACCTTCACACAGACACACGGAACCTTCACACAGACACACGGAACCTTCACACAGACACACGGAACCTTCACACAGACACACAGAACCTTCACACAGAACTTCACATGGAACCTTCACACAGAACCCTCACACAGACACACAGAACCTTTTTTATTTTGAAGTAACGGGGCGGAAGCGATGTGGTTTTATTTTGAAGTAACGGCGGAAGCGATGTGGTTTTATTTTGAAGTAACGGGGCGGAAGCGATGTGGTTTTATTTTGAAGTAACGGGGCGGAAGCGATGTGGTTTTATTTTGAAGTAACGGGGCGGAAGCGGCGTGCTGGATGCCGCTCGTGACTCTGGTGAGTTCTCCAGCTGCAGGTCCTTGAGGAGCAGAAGCTGCGGAGCGGAGGCGGAGGAGGACCCTGAACGCACCACCGACAGGTATTTACGGTTCAGTCCTCTTGACGCGACTCGGTGGTCTTTGAAGAACTTACCAGCTCACTAGAACCAGACCGGTTTGAGTCTGGTTCACTAGAACCGGACCGGTTTGAGTCCGGCTCACTAGAACCAGACCGGTTTGAGTCCGGCTCACTAGAACCGGACCGGTTTGAGTCTGGTTTACAGTCTGGTTCACTAGAACCGGACCGATTTGAGTCCGGCTCACTAGAACCGGACCGGTTTGAGTCCGGCTCACTAGAACCAGACCGGTTTGAGTCCGGCTCACTAGAACCGGACCGGTTTGAGACTCTGGTTTACAGTCTGGTTCACTAGAACCGGACCGGTTTGAGTGCGGCTCACTAGAACCGGACCGGTTTGAGTCTGGTTTACAGTCCGGCTCACTAGAACCGGACCGGTTTGAGACTCTGGTTTACAGTCTGGTTCACTAGAACCAGACCGGTTTGAGGTCGGCTCACTAGAACCAGACCGGTTTGATTCCGGTTTAGAGTTGCAGTAGTTCTCTATAACCCAATAACAAGAGAACCATGCAGTGTACCATAACTATACCATAGAGGACTATAACCATACAGGGTAACATCACTATACCATAGAGGACTATAACCATGCAGGGTAACATCACTATACCATAGAGGACTCGAACCATACAGGGTAACATCACTATACCATAGAGGACTAGAACCATACAGGGTAACATCACTATACCATAGAGGACTAGAACCATACAGGGTAACATCACTATACCATAGAGGACTAGAACCATGCAGGGTAACATCACTATACCATAGAGGACTCGAACCATACAGGGTAACATCACTATACCATAGAGGACTAGAACCATACAGGGTAACATCACTATACCATAGAGGACTAGAACCATACAGGTAACATCACTATACCATAGAGGACAAGATCCATACAGGGTAACATCACTATACCATTAGGGAATAGAACCATACTGGGTAAAATCACTGCCATAGAGGACTAGAACCATACAGGGTAACATCACTATACCATAGAGGACTAGAACCATGCAGGGTAACATCACTATACCATAGAGGACTCGAACCATACAGGGTAACATCACTATACCATAGAGGACTAGAACCATACAGGGTAACATCACTATACCATAGAGGACTAGAACCATACAGGGTAACATCACTATACCATAGAGGACTATAACCATGCAGGGTAACATCACTATACCATAGAGGACTCGAACCATACAGGGTAACATCACTATACCATAGAGGACTAGAACCATACAGGGTAACATCACTATACCATAGAGGACTAGAACCATACAGGGTAACATCACTATACCATAGAGGACTAGAACCATACAGGGTAACATCACTATACCATAGAGGACTAGAACCATACAGGGTAACATCACTATACCATAGAGGACTAGAACCATGCAGGGTAACATCACTATACCATAGAGGACTAGAACCATACAGGGTAACATCACTATACATAGAGGACTAGAACCATACAGGGTAATATCACTATACCATAGAGGACTAGAACCATACAGGGTAACATCACAACCATGAGGACTAGAACCATACAGGGTAACATCACTATACCATAGAGGACTAGAACCATACAGGGTAACATCACTATACCATAGAGGACTAGAACCATGCAGGGTAACATCACTATACCATAGAGGACTAGAACCATACAGGGTAACATCACTATACCATAGAGGACTAGAACCATACAGGGTAACATCACAATACCATAGAGGACTAGAACCATACAGGGTAACATCACAATACCATAGAGGACTAGAACCATACAGGGTAACATCACTATACCATAGAGGACTAGAACCATGCAGGGTAACATCACTATACCATAGAGGACTCGAACCATACAGGGTAACATCACTATACCATAGAGGACTAGAACCATGCAGGGTAACATCACTATACCATAGAGCAGTGGTTCTCAAATGGGGGTCCGCGTACCCCTGGGGGTACGTGAAGGCACTCCAGGGGGTACGTGAGATTTTTTAAAATCTATTTAAAATTAGCATCCATTCAAAAATCCTTTAAAAATAGTTATTTAATAAATATTCAATAAAACACAAGTGTAAGTTCATAAACTGAATTGTATATTTAGTAGGCAATTTAATTTAATTATCCTAAAAACCCAGAGTCTCCCCCATATCAGGATGGTTTGACCCAACGTGGCACACGCTAACGGTCATGACCCATCTATCACTGCCGGCTTTTAAACTCAAATAATGAAGTCGTGGTTGAAGCGTAGCAGCAATGCTGCTGAAAACACGGAGGGACAAGTGCCAAAGAAGGCCAAACCAGAGCCGGCAAAATCCCGTCAGTTTTCAGACGACTATGTTTTAATGGGATTTATGTCCACGCAGCGCCTCCGCTCCCATAACGCGCGCGCTGCGCGTAGGGCACCAAGTCCTGAGGGGGCACCACAAAATAGAACACGAGATATATTTAATCGCTCAGCACCCCACCCCCCCCCAGCATCTGCACGAACGCAGCGGCCTCAATGACGGGCAGCGCAAGAGGACTCATAGCGCGCATTAAAAAAGAAAACCCCGACATGAAGTGGACTCACTGTGTCACACAGGGAAGCGTTGGCGTGCAAGAAAATAAGCCCTGTGTTCCATGACGTTTTGAACGACAGCGTCAAAGTGATCAACTTCATAAAGTCAAGGCCACGCAATGCACGCCTGTTTCGCCGCCTCTGTGAAAACATGGGAGCTGAACACACAACACTGCTGCTGCACACAGAAGTACGCTGGCTCTCTCGAGGGAGAATACTCAACCGGCTGTTGGAATTAGGATCTGAAGTACACACCTTTCTGATCGAGCACAGGTCTCCCCATGCCACCTTGTTCCAGGACACAGACTGGCTTGCAAAGCTGTGCTATCTGGCAGATATATTCAGCAAACTGAACGAACTGAATGTGTCTCTGCAGGGCAAGGAGACCAGCATTTTAAACATGTATGACAAGGTGGGTGGCTTCCTGAAGAAAGCAGAGCTGTGGAAAGGTCCTCTGCAGAGGGAGATTTCACTTGCTTTCCCCAGGTGGGTGCTTTTCTCTCTCGTGAGGATGTGGACAGAGCTCCAGTCAAGTCGGTCATAGTGGGACATTTGACCAACGTGATTAAAGATTTTCATTCCTACTTTCCTGACATGGAGGATAAATCTGTACAGCTGGATTGGGTGAGAAACCCATTTCTCTTGTCTGAAGCAAACAGAAGCTACCTGTCACTTATCAGGAGAAACTCCTGGAAGTGTCATGTGACCGTGGCCTCCAGGTGAAGTGTGCCACATCCACACTCCCACAGTTTTGGGTGTGTGAAGCAGGAGCACCCTGACCTGGGACAGAAAGCTTTGGAGCAGCGACTGCCCTTTGCCTCCACATATTTATGTGAGGCCTCCTTCTCTGCAATGACTGTGATCAAAACAAAGCAAAGAAACAGACTGTGCCTGGAGAAGAGCTTAATCACAGCAGTGGCCTCCCTGCCACCAAGACTGATAAAGATCCTCAGTGAAGCACAAGCACAAGTTTCTCATTCAAATGTAAATGTTAAAGCATTCAGTTTAATGCAATGTTCATTGTTGACAGTTTAATAAATCCGACACTGATGGCTGTGTATTTCTACTTTTTTTTTACCAAAGATTATTTGCGCTGGTTAGGGGGTACTTGGCTGAAAAAAGTATTTCACAGAGGGTACATCACTGAAAAAAGGTTGAGAACCACTGCTCTATGGTATAGTGATGTTACCCTGCATGGTTCTAGTCCTGTATGGTATAGTGATGTTACCCTGCATGGTTCTAGTCCTGTATGGTATAGTGATGTTACCCTGTATGGTTCTAGTCCTCTATGGCAGGGGTCACCAACATTTTTGAAACCAAGAGCTACTTCTTGGGTACTGATTAATGCGAAGGGCTACCAGTTTGATACACACTTAAATAAATTGCCAGAAATAGCCAATTTGCTCAATTACCTTTAACTCTATGTTATTATTAATAATTAATGATATTTATCTTTGTGGAAACACTGATCATATTCATGATTTCTCACAATAAATATATATAGAAACAGATAAATATCAATATGCAACACTTTATTTTTATATTTTCTCTAAGTGCACATTTTTCAAATTGAACATTTTTAAATGATCACTTCTAAGACAGTCTTGTGAAATCACAATATCCCATTTTAACTAGCTAGCTAACATTTTTAACAAATCATGAATTACTTTGCACCATGTTTGTACAAATAATAACTCATGTAAAATCCAAAAGTCAACTCTCAAATTTTTAAATAAATCATGTCACACTTTGAACTGGACACCAAATTTGTTATCTGTTTCTTTGTCAGTTAGTGGGAAGCCTGGCATTGCATGCTGTTAACTAGTGTGTTGTACTCTGGTGTAACTTGACACTGCAACTCTGAGTGAGTCCTGCAGATGTGCATCAGTGAGGCGTGTTCTGTGTTTGTTCTTGATGAAGTTCATGTCAGAAAAGGCTGATTCACAAAGATAAGTTGAACCAAACAGGCTTGCAACCTTCATAGCTGCGCATACACCACTGTACTTTTCTGTGTCAACAAGGCACCAAAGTTTGGTGCAGCCTGGTGGGCTTTGAGGTGGAGTCATTTTGCAGTGTTACAATTTCAATCTCCACCTGTTCAGCATCCAGGCTGAATGTTGCATAACTGCTCAGCAATGCATGATATGTCCACGTTCACGAAAGGATTAGAAATGTACGCCACATGGCTCAAGCTGATCCAGGTCACAAAACCTGTTCTCAAACTCTTGCCCAACTCTGTTTATGACCTGAGAGTACTTTTCTGCAACTTTGTCAAAAGTCTCAGATGCAGAAGCATTGTCTTTCAGCACCATCTGCACAGAGGGAAAGTGCAGCACTTTTTTACTCTGTAAATGCACAGAGAAAAGGTTCATCTTAGCTTTAAATGCATTTAAAGCACTTATCATATCGCGATAGTTTTACCTTTGCCTTGCAGCTCACAGTTCAAACTGTTCAGTTTTCCAGTAATGTCCGTTAAAATGCAAGGTCAAGTATCCACTCAGTGTCCTCCAGCAGCACAGTGTCCTCACCTCTGGACTGCATGAACTCTTTGATTTCACCCAAAAGTGACAAAAACGTTGCAAAATTCGTCCCCTGCTGAGCCATCAGTTTCTGTGTGTAGTAGCAGGTCACCATATTCAGCTGACAGCTCCTCCAAAAGTACCTTGAATGTCCTGTGCTGTTTAGCTCTGGAGCGGATGCTGTTTATGATCTTCACGATGTGAGTCATTACGTGCTCAAAGCAGATCACTTTTGCACATAAGGCCTGCTGGTGTATGATGCAGTGGTACTGCAGAAACTTTGGGAACTCTGGGTCAGCTTTACAGTGAGCAACGAATCCTATGTGTCGGCCGATCCTAGCAGGAGCCCATCCGTAGTCACTGATACCAGCTTTTCCAGCGGCACCTTTTTCCACCAAAACTCCTTCACTGCGTTATAAATGTCAACTCCCCTCGTAGTTGTCTTCAGGGCAGTAGTGTCAGAAGTTCTTCTTTTGTGGAGAAATCATCAAACACCATCCGGATAAAGACCATCAGCTGCGCCGTACTGCTGCTGTCCACCGACCGTCACACTGGATGCTGAACCACGGCACCTCGCCAGATCACGGTCCAGCTGGTCGGTCAAGTTCCCAGACATCGCCGACACTCTTCTTACCATTGTAGTTGCCCAGGTTGAACATCGGAGAGACTGGAAGTACATCGGTTCCATACTTCGCCTTCAAGCACAGTTTTAGCAATTATCATCATTGCTTCTTTGACAACCTCCCGTCTGTAAATGCCTTCTTTTCTTCATCAAGAATTGCGTAGCTCTAAACGAGGCTTCGTTGCTTTTTGGGAGTTTTAACCGGTCTAGTGAAAAAGACTGCTGTTTGCACAAAGCTGCCTTTAACTCGCGGGCTTTTCTGCGCAGATGCGCTGCCGGTGGGTAGTTAGCATGGTAGCTTGTGTGACGTGGTAAAATGTCTCTCCACATTGTGCCGCTTTGCTATTGCCACAGTTGCCCGCAAATTACACACACCCAGGATCCTTTCACTGTTGTAAAAAAGAACTCTTTCTCCCAATCGGCGTGAAAATAATATGTTTTCTTTCTTTTTTCTGACATTTTTGGGTAACTCTTCTCCTCATATTAGCTGTCCGCTATCGTTAGCTTGTTTGTAAGGGCGCAACAAACGCTACGTTTTGGGCATGCGCACAATACTGACTTTTGAACTTTACATGGTCAGAGTACATTTATATTAAACACAAAAACATTTTACATTTTAAGTGTTTATATATATATATTGTCATTTGTAAGTTACATGTAAGTGTGATTTAAACAAGAATAGCTAAATAAATAAATACAATTTAAAAAATAGAGGCAGCTCACTGGTAAGTGCTGCTATTTGAGCTATATTTAGAACATGCCAGCGGGCGACTCATCTGGTCCTTACGGGCGACCAAGTGCCCGCGGGCACCGCGTTGGTGACCCCTGCTCTATGGTATAGTGATGTTACCCTGCATGGTTCTAGTCCTCTATGGTATAGTGATGGTACCCTGTATGGTTCTAGTCCTCTATGGTATAGTGATGTTACCCTGCATGGTTCTAGTCCTGTATGGTATAGTGATGTTACCCTGTATGGTTCTAGTCCTCTATGGTATAGTGATGTTACCCTGTATGGTTATAGTCCTCTGGTGGTATAGTGATGTTACCCTGCATGGTTCTAGTCCTCTAGTGATGTTACCCTGTATGGTTCTAGTCCTCTATGGTATAGTGATGTTACCCTGCATGGTTCTAGTCCTCTATGGTATAGTGAGGTAACCCTGTATGGTTCTAGTCCTCTAGTGGTATAGTGCAGATCAACATAGTGTAAGTATTCAGTTATTGCACTAGGATCTGGCAAGAAGTGAACTGTTATAGAGCCTCATAGCCGCCGGCAGGAATGTTCTCCTGTATCTGTCCTTGTGGCAGCGGAGCGTGAGGAGACGTCTGGAGAAAGTCCTCCTCTGTCCCTGTAGGAGTGGTGGTCAGGTCCGGGTGGAGAGGGTGGTCGGGTTGTCCAATATGGACAGCAGTTTCTTCAACGTCCTCTCTCACCACCTGTTCCAGGTGCTCCAGCTGGCAGCCGATGATGGAGCCAGCCTTCCTCACCAGTTTGTTAAGGCGGCTGGTGTCACGGCTCGATGCTGCTCCCCAGCAGACAATGGCAAAGTGCAGCACACTGGCTACAACCGACTGGTAGAATAACTCCAGCATCTTGCTGCACACGTTGAAGGATCGAAGCTTCCTCAGGAAAAAGGTCGACTCCTCCTTCTTCATACACAGCGTTGATGTTGGCCTTCCAGTTCAGTCGGCTGTCGATGGAGACGCCCAGGTACTGGTCCTCCTCCACCAGGTACTGGTCCTCTCCACCAGTACTGTCCTCCTCCACCATGTCCACGTCCACTCCCAGGACACTCAGAGGGAGGAGCTCTTCCTCCTGAAGTCCACCACCATCTCTCTGGTCTTGGCCACGTTCAGCCGCAGGTGGTTCTCATCGGCCCACTTTACAAAGTCGCTCACCACTGCCCTGTACTCCTCCTCCGTCCATCCCTAATACACCCGACCACTGCAGAGTCATCAGAGTACTTCTGCAGATGGCATGACTCCGTGTTGTACTGGAAGTCACTGGTGTACAGGGTGAAGAGGAAGGAGACAGAACAGTTCCTGTGGGGCTCCAACATCACTGACCACCGTTCCAGACAGCACCGCCCCATTCTGACAAACTGTGGTCTGCCTGTGAGGTAGTCAGTGATCCAGGAGATGGTGGACGCGTCCACACCGGCCACCGCAGCTTCTCACTCAGCAGCAGTGGCTGGATGGTGTTAAATGCACTGGAGAAGTCAAAGAAAGTGACTCTCACAGAGACACCGGTTCCATCCAGGTGCGATTGAGCTCGTTGCAGCAGGTAGATGTTGGCGTCGTCCACTCCCACATCAGGCTGGGGAGCAGATTGCAGAGGGTCAGCGACGATTTCACCTGCGGCGGAGGTGGCCAAGACCAGCCTCCAGCACCTTCATCACATGGGAGGTGAGGCGACCGGTCGGTAGTCATTGAGGCCAGATGGTGTTGACTTCTTTGGGACAGGGACCAGGCACGACGTCTTCCACCGGCACCTCCCCCAGCCTCAGGCTGTGGGTGAGGCGCTGCAGGACACCAGACAGCTGGGTGGGCAGGTCTTTAGGACCCTGGGGCTGATGCCATCAGGACCTTCAGCTCTGCGCTGGAGTAGTTTCTCCAGCTGTCTTCTCACCTGGTCAGTCGTCACAGAGAGGGGAGGGGGAGGAGCCCATTGTAATTGAGGGCTGGGTGGATGTGCAGCTCAGCAGGGGGGACAGAGGGGGAGGTGTTTGGGAGGTGTGATGTGTGGAGGAGACAGGAGAGGGCTGTGAACTGAACCTATTGAAAAAACAGTTGAGCTGGTTGGCCCTCCAGGAGCCCTGGCTGTCTCCCTCCCACCTTGAAGCCAGTTATCTGCTTCATCCCAGACCACACCTCCTTTGTGTTGTTCAGCTGGAGTTTGGCCTCAGCTTCCTCCTGTAGGAGTCCTTGCCCTCCTGAGCTTCACCTTCCAGGTGTGCTGGGCTCTCCTCAGCTCATCCTGTCTCCAGACCTGAAAGCAGCTTTCTTCTTGTTAAGAAGCGCCTTCAGGTCCCTGGTGATCAGGGCTTGTTGTTGGGAAGCAGCACAGTCCGTGATGGGATGGTGGTGTGTTCACAGAACTTGATGTATTCCGTGATGCAGTCGGTCATCCTGTTGATGTCCTCCCGTCACGGTCCACACAGCACATCCCAGTCCGTTGACTTATCCTCCAAATACAACCATTTTGAGCCTTTGGTACGATACTTCACCATCTCCAACCTGGCAACACGGAGCACCTCGCCGCCTCCACTAGTTCATTGTTGTTTGTGCTATAAACTCCTCCCAGCGCCGCCGCTCCCATAGCGCACTACGCGCTGTGCGTAGGGCACCACGTCCTGAGGGGCTCCACAAAATAGGCAACTAAAAAATCCTCATAGTTATAATAATTATAATGCCGATATTATTTCAGTCTAGAAATATTAGGCACCTTTTAGGCATGTATATCACAAAACATGCAGAACAAGAGAGATGTTTAATCTCAGCACTTTTTCACTTTAGTTCATATGGCAGTACATTTAAAATAAGTGTCAAGTTCTAGGAATTGACAAACTGCACTGAAAGTGTTTTCTGGTGTCTCTAACAGGGACAACACATGTTATGGCACTTTCATTCATATGGCAGAACATTTAAAATAGAAGTGCGCTATACACTACTTTTGAATTAATTATTGATTTTATGATATAAATGCGATTAATCGCGATTAATCAGGGAAATCATGCGATTAATCGTGATTAAAAATTGTAATCGTTGCCCAGCCCTAGAATAAAGATGAATTATTATATAGCAATGACAGTACAAGCGTTCTGATTGGCTAATGGGTCGTCATGCCAGCCACGTATTGCCCTCCTGGTCTGATACGGATCCATCTTGCCCTCTTACATCATTTTCAAAATGAGCGATATTGATAGACATCAACAGCCAAGAGCAGTGGTCCTCAAACTAAGGCCCGGATACGCCCGCCTCCACATTTGGCCCGCCCTCTGAACAAGAGAGGCCTTATGATTTTTTTTCAGTCTGGCCACGCAAATCCTATTAAATAGAACTGAATAAGAATTCTCTCTCTCTCTCTCTCACTCTCTCTCTCTCTCGCTCTCTCCCTCTCTCTTTCTCTCTCTCTCGCTCTCTCCCTCTCTCTTTCTCTCTCTCTCCCTCTCTCTTCTCTCTCTCTCCCTCTCTCTATTCTCAAAACATAACTAACGTCAGTAAACAGCTGGACGAGGCTTTGAAATCACGGATTTCGTGAGTATTTGTTTGTTTATTTTTTAGGAAACGTCGGACCAGGTGTGACGTCATGTTTTCAGCAGCGCTAATGTTGTGGTTGATTTATCACAAAACAACATCAGGAGACAAACACCGTCATGACCTGTGTCTGATGCTGCGGGTCAGAGGAGAAGGAGGTGCACCCGTTTGGTGGCGCGAGGAGCACTGCGCGGAGGAGGAAGTGGAGGAGAAGGAGGGAGGGGCACGGCGGGAGGGGGGGCTCGTGAGCGCCCCATGTCGGTGCGAAATTCTCACAAGAACTCAAATAAATGACCCGTCGGATATTAAAGCACATTTGGGGGGAGTTTATGAAAGAAAGAGTAACTTTTATTCTTAAATACTGATGAATGAAAAAAGTGAGCTCCAGCAAAAAGGGCACTTTTCTCATCAAGGGCAAAGGGGAGGAGCTTGAGCATCACTAGGGCTCTATCTGTGCACGTGCCTGCATGACATCACCCGTAGGCTCACTCAGCTCGGTCACTTTCACCGATGAAGTTACTGTTACGTCTGGAAGACTTCCGCCTCCAGCTACGAGAGAGAACTCAAGAACTGATTGGCCCGAGTTGCGAGATGACGCCTCAAAGTGGAAATATTTCAACTCGGGGCGAAAATTGTGCCGCTGAAAACGCGTCGCCCACATCACAGTCGCTTCTCAAACGCCGCCCGGGAAAATATGGCGTCTATCGCAGGCACACGCGTCTGTACGTTGACTTTTCATGGGATTTGGTCGCGCGAAAAAAATTGTTTCGCTTTTGGTGTGAACGCAGCTTTAGTCTTTTAATGAATTAGCTGTTATCAGAGGTCACATGATCATGGGCAGCCAATCAGTAAATAATATGAATTCAAGCTCCTCCTACTGGCTCCTGAGCTCTGAAGGTGTGGACGCGTCCCCCGAGGACACGAGGCATGTCCCGGCCTGTAGGAGGTGTGTCCCGGCCTGTTGGAGGCGTGTCCTGGCCTGTAGAAGGAGGCGTGTCCCGGCCTGTAGGAGGTGTGTCCCGGCCTGTTGGAGGCGTGTCCTGGCCTGTAGGAGGTGTGTCCCGGCCTGTTGGAGGCGTGTCCATGCCTGTAGAAGGAGGCGTGTCCCAGCCTGTAGGAGGTGTGTCCCGGCCTGTTGGAGGCGTGTCCATGCCTGTAGAAGGAGGCGTGTCCCGGCCTTCAGGAGGCGTGTCCAGGCCTGTTGGAGGCGTGTCCATGCCTGTAGAAGGAGGCGTGTCCCGGCCTTTAGGAGGCGTGTCTCGGCCTGTTGGAGGCGTGTCCATGCCTGTAGAAGGAGGCGTGTCCCGGCCTGTTGGAGGCGTGTCCATGCCTGTAGAAGGAGGCATGTCCCGGCCTGTAGGAGGTGTGTCCCGGCCTGTTGGAGGCGTGTCCATGCCTGTAGAAGGAGGCATGTCCCGGCCTTCAAGAGGCGTGTCCCGGCCTGTTGGAGGCGTGTCCATGCCTGTAGAAGGAGGCGTGTCCCGGCCTGTTGGAGGCATGTCCCGGCCTGTTGGAGGCGTGTCCATGCCTGTAGAAGGAGGCGTGTCCCGGCCTGTTGGAGGCGTGTCCATGCCTGTAGAAGGAGGCGTGTCCCGGCCTGTTGGAGGCGTGTCCATGCCTGTAGAAGGAGGTGTGTCCCGGCCTGTTGGAGGCGTGTCCATGCCCGTAGAAGGAGGCGTGTCCATGCCTGTAGAAGGAGGCGTGTCCCAGCCTTCAGGAGGCGTGTCCCGGCCTGTTGGAGGCGTGTCCATGCCTGTAGAAGGAGGCGTGTCCCGGCCTGTTGGAGGGTGCTTTGTCTCCCGTTAGAAGTCTTTTGTCTCAAGAGATCTACGACTGTGTGAAAGCTAACGTATCCACGGCAACCTGGACAGAGACCCTGAAACCTTGAGACTCCAAGAGGTTCACAGTTAAAGAAAAGAGTGATATATAAACACTCTATTTCTATTTATTAGTACCTGTACAGCAGGACCTGCATACTGATGGTTACTGTGTATATATATATATATATATATATATATATATATTTCTTCGAAGCAGAACCAGAAGCAGAAGCAGAACCAGAAGCAGATGCAGAGCCAGAAGTAACCCAGAAGCAGAACCAGAAGTGTACTGCAGTGCTGAGCCAGAAAGAACCAGAGCCAGGAAGCAGAACCAGGAAGCAGAGCTACAGAACCAGGAGCCAGGAAGCAGCAGAACCAGAAGCAGAAGCAGAACAGAAGCAGAAACCATAAAGCAGAGCTTAAAGTAGAAATAGAACTAGAGCCACAGAAGCAGAACCAGAGCCAGAAGCAGAACCAGAAGCAGAGCCAGTGCCAGAACTAGAAGCAGAACCAGAAGCATGCAGAGCCAGAAGTAGTGTAGAATAGAAGCAGAACCAGAAGCAGAGCCAGAAGCAGATGGGAGCCAGCAGAAATGAGCCAGAAGTAGAACCAGAAGCAGAACCAGAAGCAGAACCAGAAGTGATGAACTTAGAAAGCAGGAAGTGAGCTAGAAGCAGAACCAGAGCCAAACTAGAAGTAGAAGCAGAAAGCAGAAGTAGAACTAGAAAAGAGCTAGAAGTAGAAACAGAACATAGAGCTAGAAGTAGAAGCAGAACCAGAGCCAGAAGTAGAACCAGAAGTGAGCGCAGAACCAGGGCGAGAAACCCAGAAGGAGCCAAGGAAGGAAACCAGAAGTGAGCCAGAAGCAGATGTAGAGCCAGAAGTGAGAACGTAAACCAAGTAGTCTAAAAGCAGAACCAGAAGCAGAGCTAGAACTAGAGCTTTAGGCGAGAAGTTAGAGTTTCAGCAATCAGAGCTGAACCAGGAAGTGAAGCAGAAGCAGAACCAGGTGCTGCCAGAAGCAGAGCCAGAAGTGAGATGCAGAGCGGCAGGACCATTAGAAGCTAGTCCAGAAGCAGAACTAGAAGTAGAGCTAGAACTAGAGCTAAAGCCAGGAAGCAGGAGCTGAAGCAGAACCAGAGCTAGAACCAGCGCAAAGCAGGAGCCGCAGCGAACCGAAGTAGAACCATAAACCATAGAAGCACTTGAAGCAGATGAGCCAGGCAGAACCCAGGCACCCAGGAAAAAGAGAACCAAAGCAGAACCCAAAGTGAGCTTGAGTGAGAGCCAGAAGCAGAACCAGGAAGCAGAACCAGAAGGCTAGAACCAGAAGTTACAGAACCAAAAGGAACTAAGCAGAGCGAAGCAGAAGCAGAAGCAGGTTCAGAAGGGAGCAGGAACTGAGGAGCCAGCGGCAGAAGCAGAGCAGCGGAACCAGAGCCAGAAATTTTGGTAGCGAAAGCGCGCAGAAGACAGAAACTAGCAGAAGAAACCAAGGTTGGTGAAGTCCGAAGCAGAGCTAGAAGTAGATGCAGAGCCAGAAGTAGAACTATAACTAGAAGCAGAACGTTAGAAGCAGAGCTAGAAGTAGATGTAGAGCCAGAAGTAGAACCAGAGCCACAAGCAGAACCAGAAGTAGAACCAAAGCAGACCCAGAACCAGAGCCGAAGTAGAGCCAAGCACCCAGAGCCAGAAACTAGAAGCAGAAGCAGAGCTAGAACCAGAACCAGGGAGCCAGAAGCAGGAACTAGAAGCAGAACCAGAACCAGAAGCAGAGCCAGAACCACAAGCAGAAGCAGGTGGCTAAGGGGACAGGAGGGCTGCCTGAATAGACTCATAACAGAGAACTTAAAGCAGGTCGCAGAGTCCCTGAATGCATCAAAATGGAGGTCTGGCCCAGCAGGTCTCGGGCGCCCCTTCAGGTGGCTCCTTTCAGGCTCACCCAACAAAGAGAATTCTCCTCCTTGTGTTAATGAGCAGTTTTCTTCTCTGGTGGGGAACGTTTGTGTTCAACTGCCTGACCTGCCGGAGGAACTTTATTCCTCTGATCGCACAAGGCTGGGCAAGCGGGCCAGGAGAGCTATGGCAGGTTCACCTGGTAGAACCTTCTGGGTGAGCCTACCTGGTCTGCCCTCCTGAAACCCCTCGAGCTGTTCCAGTGGACACTTTGGAGTCTTAAGAGAATGTAGGCCAGAACCGAGACTCCTCAGACCAGAACCAGGCTCAGATCAGAACCACAGAGACCTCAGACTGAGAAACTAGAGGCCCAGATCAGAAACCTCAGAGACCTCAGACTGAGGAAACCAGCCTCAGACCAGAACCAGGAGACCTCAGACCGAACCAGACCTCAGACTGTGAAACCAGAGGGCCTCAGATCAGAAACCAGGCCCTTAGATCAGAAACCACAGAGACTCAGACCAGAACCCGAGGCCCCAGACCAGAACCAGATACCTCAGACCAGAACCAGAGGTTTGGTGACCAGAACCAGACCTCAGACCAGAACCAGAGGCTCGTGACTATGATGAAAGATAATAACCACCCTTCGCCACAAACTGTTCACCCTTCATCAGGCAGGCGTATACTAGCAGTATCAAGTGCCGCACAAACAGACAGGACAGCTTCTTCAGTCAGGCCATCAGCTGCTGAACAAGGACTGAGACCTCATTAACACCACACCCAGAACATATTCTGCTTGAATATCTATGCGCCATGGTGTATATGTTTATTACATTGTTTATATATATATATTGTATATATATATTGTATGTATATACACATATACAGGACTGTCTCAGAAAATTAGAATATTGTGATGAAGTTCTTTTATTTTTACCCATGGCCGAAAATAGGTCAGCCGAGTGTATTCTGGATTCATTACAAATCAACTGAAATATTTTGAAGCCTTTTTTCTGGATTTATTGCTGATTATGCATTTATAGCTGAAAACCTCAAATATCCTGTCTCTAAATATTAGAATATCATGAAAAAGTAAGTACTAGTAAGGGTATTAAACAAAATCACTTGAATTGTTCAATTAACCTCGAAAACACCTGTGCAAGGGTTTCCTGAGCCTTGACAAACACTCAGCTGTTATAAATCTTTTTTACTTGGTCTGAGGAAATATAAAATTTTATGAGATAGAAGTTTTAGAGCTTTTCTTGTAAGCTGGCAAGCCATAATCAGCAATATGTAAAAGAATAAAAGGCTTGCAATATTTCAGTTATCAATGAATCCAGAAATACGCTTTATATTTTTGCTTTTTGAGCCACGTGCAGAAAAATAAAGAACTTTATCATTATTCTCTAATTTTCTGAGACAGTCCCTGTATATATATATATTGTCTCAAAAAAGTGACATTTTATTACATTGTTTTATATATATATATTGTCATGATGTGTATATTCTATTACATTGTTTTATATATATATATTGTTAATACTTTCTTCTTTTTTTTTGTGGATATTGTATAGTTTAGTTCTCATTCTTATTCTTTTTTTTTTAGTCTTGCTTTCCTGCTAATAGGGGTGTTTTGCACATGGCAGAATTTCACTAACCGATTATACTTGTATAAAAGGATGTGACAATAAAAACTTGAAACCTTGAAAACTTGAAACAGAACCAGAGTCAGTATGCCTCCTCTCCCGCTAAGTGTCAGAGTTCAGATGTGGTGGCGTTTGTTCCTGCAGTCTGAGCCCGCATCAGAAGTGTTGACGGTTCCTCTTTGTGAGCTGCTATGAGGACCCTCTGAGCAACAGCGGAACAAGAAGAGCTGAAGCCCGGTGGAGGCCTGGACCACATCAGAAGGGGTTCACAAGAAAGCAGCTGGAAAGATTTAGTCCTGCTCTAGTCCTGGTGTTAGTCCTGGACTAGTCCTGGTGATAGTCCTGGTTTAGTCCTGGTCTAGTCCCGCTCTAGTCCCGCTCTAGTCCTGGACTAGTCCTGGTTTAGTCCTGCTGTTAGTCCTGCTCTAGTCCTGGTGTTAGTCCTGCTCTAGTCCTGGACTAGTCCTGGTGTTAGTCCTGGTCTAGTCCTGGACTAGTCCTGGTGTTAGTCCTGCTCTAGTCCTGGTGTTAGTCCTGGTCTAGTCCTGCTCTAGTCCTGGTTTAGTCCTGGTCTAGTCCTGCTCTAGTCCTGGTCTAGTCCCGCCCTAGTCCTGGACTAGTCCTGGTGTTAGTCCTGGTCTAGTCCTGCTCTAGTCCTGGTGTTAGTCCTGCTCTAGTCCTGGTGTTAGTCCTGGTCTAGTCCTGCTCTAGTCCTGGTTTAGTCCTGGTCTAGTCCCGCACTAGTCCTGGTTTAGTCCTGGTCTAGTCCCGCTCTAGTCCTGCTCTAGTCCTGGTGTTAGTCCTGGTTTAGTCCTGGTCTAGTCCCGCTCTAGTCCTGGTTTAGTTCTGGTCTAGTCCTGCTCTATTCCTGGTGTTAGTCCTGGTCTAGTCCCACTCTAGTCCTGGTGTTAGTCCTGGTTTAGTCCTGGTCTAGTCCTGGTTTAGTCCTGGTCTAGTCCTGCTCTAGTCCTGGACTAGTCCTGGTGTTAGTCCTGCTTTAGTTCTGGTTTAGTCCCGCTCTAGTCCTGGTTTAGTCCTGGTTTAGTCCTGGTCTAGTCCTGCTCTAGTCCTGGACTAGTCCTGGTGTTAGTCCTGGTTTAGTCCTGGTCTAGTCCTGGTTTAGTCCTGGTCTAGTCCTGCTCTAGTCCTGGTCTAGTCCTGGTTTAGTCCTGGTCTAGTCCTGCTCTAGTCCTGGACTAGTCCTGGTGTTAGTCCTGCTTTAGTTCTGGTTTAGTCCCGCTCTAGTCCTGGTTTAGTCCTGGTGTTGGTCCTGGTTTAGTCCTGGTCTAGTCCTGCGCTAGTCCTGGTGGTCCTGGTCTAGTCCTGGTGGTCCTGGTCTAGTCCTGGTTTAGTCCCGCTCTAGTCCTGGTGTTAGTCCTGGTCTAGTCCTGGTTTAGTCCTGGTCTAGTCGTGGTCTAGTCCTGGTTTAGACCTGGTCTAGTCCTGGTTTAGTCCTGGTCTGGTCCTGGTCTAGTCCTGGTTTAGTCCTGGTCTAGTCGTGGTCTAGTCCTGGTTTAGTCCTGGTCTAGTCCTGGTTTAGTCCTGGTCTGGTCCTGGTCTAGTCCTGGTTTAGTCCTGGTCTAGTCCTGGTCTGGTACTGGTTTAGTCCTGGTCTAGTCCTGGTTTAGTCCTGGTCTAGTCCTGGTCTAGCCTTGTTTAACTTGGAGGGTTTATACTGACGTGTGATTGGCTGAGAGCTGTGTAGGTCTCTGTGGTGTTTCTCCCTGTTGGAGCTCTCAGAGGAAACTGTTCCTCATTAGACCAATCACATCACTGCTGAGGTCAGACAGGCCACATCAACACGAGTACACACAGCGTCCTCTGACCTTTGACCTCGCACGCTCAGTGAGAGCAACAGAGAAGGGCCCTCTACCAGGAAGTCCTCAAGAGTCATGTGACCAGATGAACACTAGACGTCATGTGACCAGATGATCAATAGATGTCATGTGACCAGATGAACACTAGACATCATGTGACCAGATGAACAATAGATGTCATGTGACCAGATGAACAATAGATGTCATGTGACTAGATGAACTATAGATGTCATGTGACCAGGTGAACAATATATGTCATGTGACCAGATGAACAATAGATGTCATGTGACTAGATGAACAATAGATGTCATGTGACCAGATGAACAATAGATGTCATGTGACCAGATGAACAATAGATGTCATATGACCAGATGAACAATAGATGTCATGTGACTAGGTGAACAATAGATGCCATGTGACCAGATGAACAATAGATGTCATGTGACCAGATGAACACTAGATGTCATGTGACTAGATGAACAATAGATGTCATGTGACCAGATGAACAATAGATGTCATGAGACCAGATGAACAATAGATGTCATGTGACCAGATGAACAATAGATGTCATATGACCAGATGAACAATAGATGTCATGTGACCAGATGAACACTAGATGTCATGTGACTAGATGAACAATAGATGTCATGTGACCAGGTGAACAATAGATGTCATGTGACTAAATGATCAATATATGTCATGTGACCAGATGATCAATAGATGTCATGTGACTAGATGAACAATAGATGTCATGTGACCAGATGATCAATAGATGCCATGTGACTAGATGAACAATAGATGTCATGTGACCAGGTGAACAATAGATGTCATGTGACCAGGTGAACAATAGATGTCATGTGACCAGATGAACAATAGATGTCATGTGACTAGATGAACAATAGATGTCATGTGACCAGATGAACAATAGATGTCATGTGACCAGATGAACAATAGATGTCATGTGACTAGATGAACAATAGATGTCATGTGACTAGATGAACAATAGATGTCATGTGACCAGATGAACAATAGATGTCATGTGACTAGATGAACAATAGATGTCATGTGACTAGATGAACAATAGATGTCATGTGACCAGATGAACAATAGATATGTGACCAGATGAACAATAGATGTCATGTGACTAGATGAACAATAGATATCATGTGACCAGATGAACAATAGATGTCATGTGACCAGATGAACAATAGATGTCATGTGACTAGATGAACAATAGATGTCATGTGACTAGATGAACAATAGATGTCATGTGACCAGATGAACAATAGATGTCATGTGACCAGGTGAACAATAGATGTCATGTGACCAGATGAACAATAGATGTCATGTGACCAGATGAACAATAGATGTCATGTGACCAGATGAACAATAGATGTCATGTGACTAGATGAACAATAGATGTCATGTGACTAGATGAACAATAGATGTCATGTGACCAGATGAACAAATAGATGTCATGTGACTAGATGAACAATAGATGTCATGTGACTAGATGAACAATAGATGTCATGTGACCAGATGAACAATAGATGTCATGTGACTAGATGAACAATAGATGTCATGTGACTAGATGAACAATAGATGTCATGTGACTAGATGAACAATAGATGTCATGTGACCAGATGAACAATAGATGTCATGTGACTAGATGAACAATAGATGTCATGTGACCAGGTGAACAATAGATGTCATGTGACTAAATGATCAATATATGTCATGTGACCAGATGATCAATAGATGTCATGAGACCAGATGAACAATAGATGTCATGTGACTAGATGAACAATAGATGTCATGTGACCAGATGATCAATAGATGTCATGAGACCAGATGAACAATAGATGTCATGTGACTAGATGAACAATAGATGTCATGTGACCAGATGAACAATAGATGTCATGTGACCAGATGATCAATAGATGTCATGAGACCAGATGAACAATAGATGTCATGTGACTAGATGAACAATAGATGTCATGAGACCAGGTGAACAATAGATGTCATGTGACCACATGAACAATAGATGTGACAAGATGAACAATAGATGTCATGTGACCAGATGAACAATAGATGTCATGTGACCAGATGAACAATAGATGTCATGAGACCAGGTGAACAATAGATGTCATGTGACCAGATGAACAATAGATGTGACCAGATGAACAATAGATGTCATGTGACCAGATGAACAATAGATGTCATGTGACCAGATGAACAATAGATGTGACCAGATGAACAATAGATGTCATGTGACCAGGTGAACAATAGATGTCATGTGACCAGATGAACAATAGATGTGACCAGATGAACAATAGATGTCATGTGACCAGGTGGACAATAGATGTCATGTGACCAGGTGGACAATAGATGTGACCAGATGAACAATAGATGTCATGTGACCAGGTGGACAATAGATGTGACCAGATGAACAATAGATGTCATGTGACCAGATGAACAATAGATGTCATGTGACGAGATGATCAATAGATGTCATGTGACCAGGTGAACAATAGATGTCATGTGACTAGATGAACAATAGATGTCATGTGACCAGATGAACAATAGATGTCATGAGACCAGATGAACAATAGATGTCATGTGACCAGATGAACAATAGATGTCATGTGACCAGATGAACAATAGATGTGACCAGATGATCAATAGATGTCATGTGACCAGGTGAACAATAGATGTCATGTGACCAGATGAACAATATATGTGACCAGATGAACAATAGATGTCATGTGACCAGATGAACAATAGATGTCATGTGACCAGATGAACAATAGATGTGACCAGATGATCAATAGATGTCATGTGACCAGGTGAACAATAGATGTCATGTGACCAGATGAACAATAGATGTGACCAGATGAACAATAGATGTCATGTGACCAGGTGAACAATAGATGTCATGTGACCAGATGAACAATAGATGTGACCAGATGAACAATAGATGTCATGTGACCAGATGAACAATAGATGTCATGTGACCAGGTGAACAATAGATGTCATGTGACCAGATGAACAATAGATGTCATGAGACCAGATGAACAATAGATGTCATGTGACCAGATGAACAATAGATGTCATGTGACCAGGTGAACAATAGATGTCATGTGACCAGATGAACAATAGATGTCATGTGACCAGATGAACAATAGATGTCATGTGACTAGATGAACAATAGATGTCATGTGACTAGATGAACAATAGATGTCATGTGACCAGATGAACAATAGATGGCATGTGACCAGGTGAACAATAGATGTCATGAGACCAGATGAACAATAGATGTCATGTGACCAGATGAACAATAGATGTCATGTGACTAGATGAACAATAGATGTCATGAGACCAGATGAACAATAGATGTCATGTGACCAGATGAACAATAGATGTCATGTGACCAGGTGAACAATAGATGTCATGTGACCAGATGAACAATAGATGTCATGTGACCAGATGAACAATAGATGTCATGAGACCAGATGAACAATAGATGTCATGTGACCAGGTGAACACTAGATGTCATGTGACCAGATGAACAATATATGTCATGTGACCAGATGAACAATAGATGTCATGTGACCAGGTGGACAATAGAAGGATGGAAGCTGTGATGGTCTTCCTGTTGTTTCCAGGATTCAAGCTGCAGCACTTCCTGCGGGACGAGGAGCGCCTGTCTGACTTCCTGCTGAGGAACGCCTCGCTGTCGCCACACGACGTCCAGCAGATCCGAGACGCCGACGTGGACCTGGAGCAGGTGAGGTGATGTGACCCTCGGTGTGGAGCAGGTGAGGAGACGTGACCCTCGGTGTGGAGCCGGTGAGGAGGAGAGATGTGACCCTGGTCCTCTCCTGCCGTCGGCTCAGGTCCTCCTGAGAGGCTTCGGGGTCCACCTGAGGGACCTGTGTCCCAGCCGGGGGGGGCGGCGCGGCGTGGGGGACTTTGTGACCATCGCGGACCGCCGGGTGGCGCTGCTGGTCCAGGAAGTCCTCTGCCGGGAGCCGGCCGTCTGGCTGGACCGCGCCGAGGAGCACTTCCTGAACAACCTGGACTTCCTGAAACCCATCCAGGTGAGACCGCCGCTCACGACCTCAGGTCACCTTTAAGGAGCCTTCACACCAAAAGCTAAACTATTTTGCGTCGGCCCAAACGTGAGAGTTTACCGCCGACCGTTCACCGTGTTCTCGCCATGAGCGTCGAGACGCTGGGCGAGGGGCGGGGCTTATCTCCGTGTCTCGTCTCCGTAGAGACCGTTATCATCTCCTCCACCAGAATAACTCACCACTAGTTCTGCTTTATACTCGTTGAGGACGTCCCACACTGACGCCCTCGTGTTGGGTTCATGACATTAATATATACACTACCGTTCAAAAGTTTGGGGTCACCCAGACAATTTCGTGTTTTCCATGAAAACTCACACTTTTATTTATCAAATGAGTTGCAAAATGTATAGAAAATATAGTCAAGACATTGACAAGGTTAGAAATAATGATTTGTATTTGAAGTATTAATTTTTCTTCAAACTTTGCTTCGTCAAAAGAATGCCCTTTTGCAGCAATTCCAGCATTGCAGACCTTTGGCATTCTAGCTGTTAATTTGTTGAGGTAATCTGTTGAAATGTCACCCCACGCTTCCTGAAGCACCTCCACCAGTTGGATTGGCTTGATGGCACTTCTTGAGGACCATACGGTCAAGCTGCTCCCACAACAGCTCAATGGTTGAGATCTGGTGACTGGCCACTCCATTACAGACAGCAAGCTGCCTGCTTCTTCCCTCAAGAGTTCTTCCCAATGTGGCAGTGTGCTTTGGGTCATTGTCCTGTTGGAGGAGGACATTGGCTCCAATCAAGCGCTGCCCACAGGGTATGGCATGGCGTTGCCAAATGGAGTGATAGCCTTCCTTATTTAAAATCCATACCTGGTATCTCCCACTTTCCCAGCACCAAAGCAGCCCCAGACCATCACATGACCTCCACCATGCTTGACAGATGGTGTCAGGCACTCTTCAGCATCTTTCACCTGTTCTCGTCTCTCACAAATGTTCTTCTGTGTGATCCAAACACCTCAAACTTGGATTCATCTGTCCAGAACACCTTTTCCAATCTTCTTCTGTCCAATGCCTGTGTTCTTTTGCCCATACCAATCTTTTCTTTTCATTGGCCAGTCTCAGATATGGCTTTTCTTTGCCACTCTGCCTAGAAGGCCAGCATCCCAGTCGCCTCTTCACTGTCGGCGTTGACACTGGCGTTTTGCGGTACCATTTAAAGAAGCTGCCAGTTGAGGACCTGTGAGGCGTCTATTTCTCAAACTAGAGACTCTAATGTACTTGTCTTCTTGCTGAGTTGTGCAGGCCTCACTTCTCTTTCTGCTCTGGTTAGAGCCCGTTTGTGCTGTTCTCTGAAGGAGTAGTACACACCGCTGGAGGACATTTTCAGTTTCTTTGCAATTTCTATGGAATAGCCTTCATTTCTAAGAACAAGAATAGACTGGAGTTTCTGAAACTTCTTTTTCTGGCCATTTTGAGAGTCTTATCGAACCCACAAATGTGATGCTCCAGATAATCAACTAGCTCAAAGGAAGGCCAGTTTTATAGCTTCTCTCATCAGCAAAACAGTTTTCAGCTGTGCTAACATAATTGCACGGGTTTTCAAGGGTTTTCTAATCATCCATGAGTCTTCTAAGGTGATGATCAAACACAATGTACCATTAAAACACTGGAGTGATAGTTGCTGTAAAAGGGCCTCTATACACCTCTGGAGATATGTCATTAGAAACCAGACGTTTCACCTAGAATAGTCATTTACCACATTAACAATGTAGAGAGGGTATTTCTGATTGATTTAATGTTATCTTCATTGAAAAAAACAATGCTTTTCTTTGAAAAATAAGGACATTTCTAAGTGATCCCAAACTTTTGAACGGTAGTGTATATATATTAGGGCTGTCAATCGATTAAAAAAAATTAACTAATTAATCGCACATTTTGAAATTGCGATTAATTAATCGCGATTAATCGCAATTAAAAGTTAAAAGTTAAAAGTTCATTCTTTTTAAAGACAAAACTTCACACAGAGCTGTGTTTTCAAAGAGGCTCCTACATATACAGTGCCAGCGAGGTATTTAATATCGTAGATGATAAATTGTTTCTTCAGTGAAACATCAGATTAGTAAAAAAAAAAGAAGTATATTGAGACCCTATTGGTCCTGTCATCTTTAACATTGAACACAGCAGAACCAGTGGCCTTGATAACTGACTTACATTCAAATATGTCACGTTAACCCTCTGGAGGCTGGGCTCATTTTATACATTTTACAACAACAACAAAATTCACCGTTTAACCCTGGTGTTGCCTTCGGGTCATTTTGACCTGAATCAATATTACACCCTCCTGCCGCCTTCGGGTTAATTTGACCCCATTCAATGTTTAATGTCGGTGTTCTTTCGGTGATCAACAAACAAACATAAAGTGCCTCACACTTAAACAATATTAATTCTAATAATTTTCTGGAGGTTTTAATTGCTGGCATCAAATTGAACCCAAAGGGTAAAATATGTTAGTAAATATAAAGGTAACAGGAGGGTGAAACATTGAATCGGGTCAAAATGACCCAAAGGCGGGGAGGGTTAAATATTTAATCGGTCAAATGACCCGAAGGCAACAAAAGAGGTTAAAAGTGTTTCCCTTCTTTTAAAGACCAAACTTCACACAGAGCTGTGTTTTCAAAGAGGCTCCCTACATATAAAGTGCCAGCGAGGTATTTAATATCGTGGATGATAAATTGTTTCTTCAGTGAAACATCAGATTAGTTAAAAATATATGAGAGCCCTGATATATTGAGACTCCATTGGTCCTGTCATCTTTAACACTGAACACAGCAGAACCAGTGGCCTTGGTAACTGACTGACATTCACATATGTTCACCCTCTGGAGGCTGGGGGCATTTTATACATTTTACAAAATAAATTAAATTCACCGTTTAAAGTCTTTTGCATGTGACACATACCCACGTGTTATACATCAAACATTCCAGAACAATCTCAGCTCTGAAATGAGCCTCATTGTCCTCGCGCCGCGTCCTCTGGTTCTCTGACTGACAGGCTGCTAAATGAGCCTCCCCTGTGAGGTGGGAGGTCCTTTGTGATTTACTGAGTGTTCATTGGGTTTTTTTCCCCCGAAATGTTGACAGACAAACGGATTGACCAATCACGTTGAAGGTTTCGTGTGACGAGTTCTTTCCGCGCCGCGTCACCCGACACGTCGCCCCTCCGTTCCTCTGTGTATCAGAGGGGGAGACGGGAGGACAGGAGGAAACCCAACTGATTCATCCACGAGTTAAACTCATTTCTGCTCCTTATTTTCGCGGAGAAATGATTGTTTTAAAAACGGAAACAGTGTAAAACCGTACTGCCGCGGTTTAAAAAAAAAATTTAAAAACAAAAAAAGTGCGTTAATTGCGTTAAAATATTTTAGTGCGTTAACGCGGCCAAATTAATCGCATAGATTAACGCGTTAACGCTGACAGCCCTAATATATACATGACATCCAGACATTTTGAGGGCAGGTGCTCAAACCCAAAAGGCACCCAATGCCACGAAAAAATTCTGACAGTTGAAGCATTGCGAGGCTGAGATCAACCAAGAGAACCAATGCCACAGCAGTAGAGGCTACAGACTGCAGGAGGAGATCAACCAAGAGAACCAACACAGCTTAAGTGGAGAGCTACAGACTGCAGGAGGGATCAACCAAGAACCAATGCCACCAGCGGAGAGCTACAGACTGCAGGGAGGAGATCAACCAAGAGAACCAATGCCACAGCGAAGTGGAGAGCTACTGACTGCAGGGAGGAGATCAACCAAGAGAACCAACGCCACAGCGAAGTGGAGAGCTACGACTGCAGGAATCAGCAAGAAGAACCAGTACAGCAGTGGAAGCTACAGACTGCAGGGAGGAGATCAGCCAGAGAACCAGCACAGCGAAGTGGAGCTACTGACTGCAGGAGAGAGATCAACCAAGAGAACCACCACAGCGAAGTGGAGAGCTACAGACTGCAGGGAGGAGATCAACCAAGAGAACCAATGCCACAGCGAAGTGGAGAGCTACAGACTGCAGGGAGGAGATCAACCAAGAGAACCAATGCCACAGCGAAGTGGAGAGCTACAGACTGCAGGGAGGAGATCAACCAAGAGAACCAATGCCACAGCGAAGTGGAGAGCTACTGACTGCAGGGAGGAGATCAACCAAGAGAACCAACGCCACAGCGAAGTGGAGAGCTACAGACTGCAGGGAGGAGATCAACCAAGAGAACCAATGCCACAGCGAAGTGAAGCTACAGACTGCAGGGAGGAGATCAACCAAGAGAACCAACGCAAGTGGAGAGCTACAGACTGCAGGAGAGATCAACCAAGAGAACCAACGCCACAGCGGTAGAGCTACAGACTGCGGGAGGAGATCAACCCAACGCAGCCAAGTGAGCTACAGACTGCAGGGGAGGAGATCAACCAAGAGAAGAGAACCAACGCCACAGCGAAGTGGAAACTACAGACTGCAGGAGGAGATCAACCAAGAGAAGCAACGCCACAGCGAAGTGGAGAGCTACAGACTGCAGGAGGAGATCAACCAAGAGAAGCAACGCCACAGCGAAGTGGAGAGCTACAGACTGCAGGGAGGAGATCAACCAAGAGAAGCAACGCCACAGCGAAGTGGAGAGCTACTGCAGGCCGGTTAGTGAGGGGGACCAGACGTCCTCTTTCCCCGGACATGTCCTGCTTCTGAGACCTACAAAATGCGTCCGGCAGGGATTCCAAAAACGTCGGGATTTTGCTTCGTCGGATATTTGTGTTTCTCTGGGTTTTCATAAACTAGTATTTACCCCTTACAAGTTGTGGAAATGGTATCTCCCTTACGTTCCACCTTCTTGCGTGAGCTGACAGAGAGCAGTCATTGGTCGACCGATCTCAGGGTTGCCAGATACACGATAATTATCCCCCAAATACAACCATGTTGAGCCTTTGATACGATACTTCACCATCTCCAACCTGGCAACACGGAGCACCTCGCCGCCTCCACTAGTTCATTGTTGTTTGTGCTGTAAACTCCTCCCAGCGCCGCCGCTCCCATAGCGCACTACGCGCTGTGCGGAGGGCACCACGTCCTGAGGGGGCTCCACAAAATACTAAACTAAAAAATCCTCAGTTATAATAATTATAATGCCGATATTATTTCAGTCAAGAAATATTAGGCACCTTTTAGGCATGTATAGTTCATTTTAGTTTAGTTCATATGGCAGTACATTTAAAATAAGTGTCAAGTTCTAGGAATTGACAAACTGCACTGAAAGTGTTTTCTGGTGTCTCTAACAGGGACAACACATGTTATGGCACTTTCATTCATATGGCAGAACATTTCAAATAGAAGTGCGCTATACACTACTTTTGAATTAATTATTGGATTTTGCGTATACAAATGCGATTAATCGCGATTAATCAGGGAAATCATGCGATTAATCGCGATTAAAAATTGTAATCGTTGCCCAGCCCTAGAATAAAGATGAATTATTATATAGCAACAACAGTACAAGCGTTCTGATTGGCTAATGGGTCGTCATGCCAGCCACGTATTGCCCTCCTGGTCTGATACGGATCCATCTTGCCCTCTTACATCATTTTCAAAATGAGCGATATTGATAGACATCAACAGCCAAGAGCAGTGGTCCTCAAACTAAGGCCCTTCCGGATACGAACGCCTCCATTTGGCCTTCCCTCTGAACAAGAGAGGCCTATGATTTGTTTTTCAGTCTGGCCACGCAAATCCTAGACGAGCCCATTAAATTGAACGGAATAACAATTCTTTCTCTCTCTTCTCTCTCTCCTCTCTCTCTCTTCTCTCTCCTCTCTCCCTCTTTTCTCTCTCTCGCCTCTCTCTCTTTTCTCTCTCCTCTCTCTTTTCTCTCTCTTCTCTCTCTCTCTCTTCTCTCTCTCCCTCTCTATTCTCTAAACATAACTAACGTCATTAAACAGCTGGACGAGGCTTTGAAATCACGGATTTCGTGAGTTTTTGTTTGTTTATTTTTTTAGGAAACGTCGGGCCAGTTGTGACGTCATGTTTTCAGCAGCGCTAATGTTGTGGTTGATTTATCACAAAACAACATCATGACCTGTGTCTGATGCTGCGGGTCAGAGGAGAAGGAGGTGCACCCGTTTGGTGGCGCGAGGAGCACTGCGCGGAGGAGGAAGTGGAGGAGAAGGAGGAGGAGCGACGAGGAGGGGGGCTCGTGAGCGCCCCATGTCGGTGCGAAATTCTCACAAGAACTCAAATAAATGACCCGTCGGATATTAAAGCACATTTGGGGGGAGTTTATGAAAGAAAGAGTAACTTTTATTCTTAAATACTGATGAATGAAAAAGTGGCTCCAGCAAAAGGGCACTTTTCTCATCAAGGGCAAAGGGGAGGAGCTTGAGCATCACTAGGGCTCTATCTGTGCACGTGCCTGCATGACATCACCCGCAGGCTCACTCAGCTCGGTCACTTTCACCGATGAAGTTACTGTTACGTCTGGAAGACTTCCGCCTCCAGCTACGAGAGAACTCCAAGAACTGATTGGCCCGAGTTGCGAGATGGCGCCTCAAAGTGAAATATTTCAACCGTGAAAATTGTGCCGCTGAAAGCGCGTCGCCCATCGCGTCGCCCCAAACGCCGCCCGGGAAAATATGGCGTCCTATCGCAGGCTGCAGCACGTCTGTCGTTGACTTTTCATGGGATTTGGTCGCATGCGAAAAATTGTTCGCTTTTGGTGTGAACGCAGCTTTAGTCTTTTAATGAATTAGCTGTTATCAGAGGTCACATGATCATGGGCAGCCAATCAGTAAATAATAATAATTCAAGCCTCCTCCTACTGGCTCCTGAGCTCTGAAGGTGTGGACGCGTCCCGAGGACACGAGGCATGTCCCGGCCTGTAGGAGGTGTGTCCCGGCCTGTTGGAGGCGTGTCCTGGCCTGTAGAAGGCGTGTCCCGGCCTGTAGGAGGTGTGTCCGGCCTGTTGGAGGCGTGTCCTGGCCTGTAGGAGGTGTGTCCGCCTGTTGGAGGCGTGTCCATGCCTGTAGAAGAATGTCCCAGCCTGTAGGAGGTGTGTCCCGGCCTGTTGGAGGCGTGTCCATGCCTGTAGAAGGAGGCGTGTCCCGGCCTTCAGGAGGCGTGTCCAGGCCTGTTGGAGGCGTGTCATGCCTGTAGAAGGAGGCGTGTCCCGGCCTTTAGGAGGCGTGTCTCGGCCTGTTGGAGGCGTGTCCATGCCTGTATAGAAGGAGGCGTGTCCTGCCTGTTGGGCGTGTCCATGCCTGTAGAAGGAGGCATGTCGGCCTGTAGGAGGTGTGTCCCGCCTGTTGGAGGCGTGTCCATGCCTGTAGAAGGAGGCATGTCGAGCCTTCAAGAGGCGTGTCCGGCCTGTTGGAGGCGTGTCCATGCCTGTAGAAGGAGGCGTGTCCCGGCCTGTTGGAGGCATGTCCCGCCTGTTGGAGGCGTGTCCATGCCTGTAGAAGGAGGCGTGTCCCGGCCTGTTGGGCGTGTCCATGCCTGTAGAAGGAGGCGGTCCCGGCCTGTTGGAGGCGTGTCCATGCCTGTAGAAGGAGGTGTGTCCGGCCTGTTGGAGGCGTGTCCATGCCCGTAGAAGGAGGCGTGTCCATGCCTGTAGAAGGAGGCGTGTCCCAGCCTTCAGGAGGCGTGTCCCGGCCTGTTGGAGGCGTGTCCATGCCTGTAGAAGGGCGTGTCCCGGCCTGTTGGAGGTGCTTTGTCTCCCGTGCTAGAAGTCTTTTGTCTCAAGAGATCTACGCGTGTGTGAAAGCTAACGTATCCACGGCAACCTGGACAGAGACCCTGAAACCTTGAGACTCCAAGAGGTTCACAGTTAAAGAAAAGAGTGATATATAAACACTCTATTTCTATTTATTAGTACCTGTACAGCAGGACCTGCATACTGATGGTTACTGTGTATATATATATATATATATATATATATATATTTCTTCCTTCTGGTCTCTGTCTCTCAGAGTAACTTGAGGTCGGACCCTGAAGCCGTCAAACTGGTGTCCAGAGCAACCAACGACCTCCTGGACAGTCTGGGGTCCCTGGCAGTCGAGGTAAGACGTCCCCTGGTCCCTGGTCCCCTCTGTGAGGACAGACGGGTCCTCTAGTAGAGGTCAGACGTCCCCTCTGAGGACAGACGGATCCTCTAGTAGAGGTCAGACGTCCCCTCTGAGGACAGACGGGGTTCAGACGGTTTATTTGGCAGCGTCTTTGTGTCCAGATAAAAGAGACGGATGAGTTCCAGCTGAACAAAGACTCTCAGCAGGCTGTGACTTCACAGTGTGACCCAACAACACACACTGTGTGTCCTCTTAGTGTCCTCTGTGTCCCTCTTAGTGTCCTCTGTGTCCTCTTAGTGTCCTCTGTGTCCCTCTTAGTGTCCTCTGTGTCCCTCTTAGTGTCCTCTGTGTCATCTTAGTGTCCTCTGTGTCCTCTTAGTGTCCTCTGTGTCCCTCTTAGTGTCCTCTGTGTCATCTTAGTGTCCTCTGTGTCCCTCTTAGTGTCCTCTGTGTCCTCTTAGTGTCCTCTGTGTCCCTCTTAGTGTCCTCTGTGTCCCTCTTAGTGTCCTCTTAGTGTCCTATGTGTCCCTCTTAGTGTCCTCTTAGTGTCCTCTGTGTCCCTCTTAGTGTCCTCTGTGTCCTCTTAGTGTCCTCTTAGTGTCCTCTGTGTCCTCTTAGTGTCCTCTGGGTCCCTCTTAGTGTCCTCTTAGTGTCCTCTGTGTCCCTCTTAGTGTCCTCTGTGTCCCTCTTAGTGTCCTCTGTGTCCCTCTTAGTAATTGTCTCTGTCTCTCAGTGTCTCTGTCCTCTTAGTCATCTTAGTGTCCTCTGTGTCCCTCTCAGTGTCCTCTGTGTCCTCTTAGTGTCCTCTGTGTCCCTCTTAGTGTCCTCTGTGTCCTCTGGGTCCTCTGTGTCCCTCTTAGTGTCCTCTGTGTCCCTCTTAGTGTCCTCTGTGTCCTCTTAGTGTCCTCTGTGTCCTCTTAGTGTCCTCTGGGTCCCTCTTAGTGTCCTCTGTGTCCTCTTAGTGTCCTCTGTGTCCCTCTTAGTGTCCTCTGTGTCCCTCTTAGTGTCCTCTTAGTGTCCTCTGTGTCCCTCTTAGTGTCCTCTGGGTCCCTCTTAGTGTCCTCTGTGTCCTCTTAGTGTCCTCTGTGTCCTCTTAGTGTCCTCTGTGTCCCTCTTAGTGTCCTCTGTGTCCTCTTAGTGTCCTCTGTGTCATCTTAGTGTCCTCTGTGTCCCTCTTAGTGTCCTGTGTCCTCTTAGTGTCCTCTGTGTCCCTCTTAGTGTCCTCTGGGTCCCTCTTAGTGTCCTCTTAGTGTCCTCTGTGTCCCTCTTAGTGTCCTCTGTGTCCCTCTTAGTGTCCTCTGTGTCCCTCTTAGTGTCCTCTGTCTCTTAGTGTCCTCTGGGTCCCTCTTAGTGTCCTCTGTGTCCTCTGTGTCCTCTGGGTCCTCTGTGTCCCTCTTAGTGTCCTCTGTGTCCCTCTTAGTGTCCTCTGTGTCCCTCTTAGTGTCCTCTGTGTCCTCTGTGTCCTCTGTGTCCCTCTTAGTGTCCTCTGTGTCCCTCTTAGTGTCCTCTGGGTCCCTCTTAGTGTCCTGTGTGTCCCTCTTAGTGTCCTCTGTGTCCCTCTTAGTGTCATCTGGGTCCCTCTTAGTGTCCTCTGGGTCCTCTGTGTCCCTCTTAGTGTCCTCTGTGTCCTTAGTGTCCTCTGTGTCCTTAGTGTCCTCTGTGTCCCTCTTAGTGTCCTCTGTGTCCTCTTAGTGTCCTCTGTGTCCTCTTAGTGTCCTCTGGGTCCCTCTTAGTGTCCTCTGGGTCCAGTGTCCTCTGTGTCCTCTTAGTGTCCTCTGTGTCCCTCTTAGTGTCCTCTGGGTCCCTCTTAGTGTCCTCTGTGTCCCTCTTAGTGTCCTCTGTGTCCCTCTTAGTGTCCTCTTAGTGTCCTCTGTGTCCTCTGTGTGTCCTCAGGTCTCTTAGTATCCCTCTATGTGTCCTCTAGTCCTAGTGTGTCTCTGTGTCCTCTCTTAGTGTCCTCTGTGTCCTCTTGTCCCTTAGTGTCCTATGTGTCCCTCTTAGTGTCCTCTGTGTCCTCTTAGTGTCCTCAACCTCTTGGGTCCCTCTGTGTCCCCTCTTAGTGTCCTCTGTGTCCCTAGCCCTCTTGGTGCCTCTTAGTGTCTCTGTGTCCTCTGAGTGTCCTCTGTGTCCTCTTAGTGTCCTCTGGGTCTCTGTGTGTCCTTGTCCTCTGTGTCCCTCTTAGTGTCCTCTGTGTCCCTCTTAGTGTCCTCTGTGTCCTCTTAGTGTCCTCTGTGTCCCTCTTTGTGTCCTCTGTGTCCTCTTAGTGTCCTCTGTGTCCCTCTTAGTGTCCTCTTAAGGTGTCCTCTGTGGTCCCTCTTAGTGTCTCTCTGTGTCCCTCTTAGGTGTCCTCGGGT